>NW_009953811.1:5992881-5993949 GCF_000747805.2 Chaetura pelagica
CCAGAAACACCCGTCCCCTCCCCCGCCACAGCGCCCGGTCCGTACCGGGGCCAAGCGGGGAGCGGCTCCCGTTAATACCCAGGTCGTTTTGTTCCACTCTGGTTACACGGGGCAGCCGCTCCGGGGCTGTTTGAGTCTCTGTCCCTCTCTTTTGTTTCACTCCATCTCTCTCTCTCTCCTGCTTTCATGTACAAAACATACAGGTCTGGGTTTTTTTGTCACTCTAACCGCATCCGGACTCTATTAAAGTTCCTGGCGCTGGATAAACAATGCAACTGTCGCGTGCAGCAGTCTGAAAATAATTGGATTAGCTCAAACATATCAGCTAAATAGAGACAGTCCCTGCTCAGACAGACAGAGTAAATGTCACCCTGGAAAAACCCTGAAAACTGATCTCATTCATGCCAGGCAACCCTGCAGCAGCCTCCTCGGAAAAAGAAGAGGGGGAGAAATAAAGAGAGAGAGTGAGAAAGAAAAAGAAAAAAAAAAAAAAAAGAAATAGAAGAGTTTTGACTACTTGCCCTTTCCTACGTATACACACACACCCCCCTCTGCTCTGCTCACACACTGTCCCTCGGTGCACACAAACGTCCAAGCCGGGAATGTTCAGCCGTCGGGAGCCGAAATGGCTCTAACCTCCTCACCCCGGGGTGCGCCCAGCGCCGGGACCCCCCAGCGGGGCGGCCAAGGGGATGCTCAGGGGTCTTGCTCTCGGGGTGGTCAAGGCCCTTGAGACGGAGCTGGACGGGGCTGGGGGTGGTCAAAGACCCTGGAACGGAGCTGCGTGGGGCTAGGGGGCCGCGTGGGCGAGCTTCCCCACCGCCCCGGGGAAAACCCTCCCCGCATCTCCGCATGGGAAGAGGCCCTGGGAAGAGCGAGGCGGAGGGCAGGCGGGGGAAGTTGGCCGGGATTTAGTGCCATTATTAAAATACAGAGAGATACACTAATGCTGCGGTTCCCTCGGGTTTCGCTTCCTCCCCAGGCAGCTGAGCGCACCCACCGTGGGCGCTTGGGGCGGCGGAGGGGGCCGGATCGCCCCCGGGGCAGGAGCCCTGGAGGTAACCACGG
>NW_009953811.1:5994019-5997299 GCF_000747805.2 Chaetura pelagica
TCCGTGCTCCCCCCCCCCCCGGGAGGCTTCAGCCCCCGCTGCTTTCACCACACGGATGCTTGTGCGCATCCCTCTGTGTGAGGAGAGGGGAGGTGGGGGTGCAACCTTTCCCTTTTAGCCCTCCCGTTTCCCCCTTCCATACCCCCGCCCCCGTTAGCTTCCTCTCCCGAGCAAAGGGGATGAAGAAGCCAAAAGCCCTACCTGTGCTTGACCGTGCTTTCGGTCGCGATTTACACCCGAAGCCGGTGGGCGATCCTCCTAAGAGGCTACTGGGGGGAAAAAGTCCAGAGCCATATTCTGGGACATACGGTGGGTAGGTAGTGATGGGGTGATGAGCGGAGGAGGTGGCTCCTCCTAAAGAGGCCATGCTGCTCCGAGAGTGAGAGGACTCCAGCTTCATGGTATCGGCCAGGGACACCTGGTATTTGATGCATTCCTTCTCGTCCTGCCGGGTGGAGCCGGTGGAGCCGGGCGTGGAGATGGACGGATCCGGGGACACATCTTTAGGAGGGGTCGGTGGGAAGGTGAAAAGGTGCGGGCTGGAGTGGCCGGCGGATAAAGTGGAAGAGGAAGCGGGTGGGTAGACGGAAAGGGGTCCCGGTGAGCTGTGATGGATGGAGGTCTTGGAGAAAGGGCTGAGGTTCCAAGGGGAAGCGCTGTGGTGGCTGCTCAGCGCTTTGCTCCCGTCCAGCCAGGGCAGCGAGCCGTGCAGCAGCGGGGGGCGGCACACCTGGCTCCCTGCTCGGAGAAAACACAGCGAAACGCCTGTTACATCCCCTTTGCCACCCTGGCAAGACCCCGTAGGGATGCCGGGCTGTAATCCCCCCTCCCTCCTTCCCAAAGGGCTCAGTATGAGGGGGGAAGAAGCAAAAACTACAATTGATGCAAAGCCTCGCTCCCTTTTAAAATTTAAAAGCTGCAGGAGCCTGAGGTGGCAGCCCCGATCCAGCTCAGGACCGGGTCGCTGGGTTCCGCCCCCCCCCAGCAGGGATGCCAGCCCTGGGACACGGAATTTGGTGAGAGCTCTGCTTCACTTTCTCCCTTTTCCAGACAATCCCACGCGGACTTTGAAGGGAAAATCCTGCGTGAAATTGCCAAGCCCTGACTGCAGAAATCTTTTTTATCTCATTTTTCTTAGTTGGAAAATAATTTCCCTAACGCAGCCGTAGGCTACAAACCCTGGGAATACTCTGGTCGAACGAAGAAGACCAGAAGATGCCCAAAGAGGTGATAATAACCTTTCCAACAGGGCTGCTAAACTTTGCTACCCACCTAGTGTGTTTGGTTTGGTGTGTTGTTGGTTTTTTCCTTCCAGGAGGCTGTACATAAATGTCAGACAGTTTTTTCGTGGCTATATGGCACATGCAGAAAGTACCAACAGTCAAGAAAAGAAATTTTCCATCCCCTTCTTACGACAGGAGACTCTTCACTCGTATTTTAAAATACAGACCTGGACTTTACCAAAAACCCCACGAGATTTAAGCAGTCAAACCCAGTTTTCTTTGGTTATAAATGTTCTTAAGGGATGGTACCTGGTATTTGAAATTAATTGCTGGCCTTGCTTTAAAAATAATAATAATAATAATAAAGGTATATCC
Source organism: Chaetura pelagica (assembly GCF_000747805.2). NCBI lineage: Eukaryota > Metazoa > Chordata > Aves > Apodiformes > Apodidae > Chaetura > Chaetura pelagica. Next base: position 5,995,618 of record NW_009953811.1, read on the forward strand.
AAATAATCAAATCTACCCAAATGCACAGCATCCTGAACAATTTGCTGTGAGCTGAAAAACCCAGTTACTCAACTGGAGGAAAGAAAGTTTGTGCCTACTAATCAAGCCCTGGAAACGCATTGACACCTAGAGAGCCTTACCCTGTGCAGATATCGTGATATATGTATACAGACTGCTAAATACACAGGAGAAGAGATGCAAACACAGATCTGTAGAGCCACAGAGAGTTAAAGAGCTGGTGCAGCAGGGTGCACGTATGTTTGCATGGGAGCTTGTGTTTGTGTAGAAAATCTCCAAGCTCGTTTCCACCGTACCAGATATTTGTGAACAATACTGAAAGTAACTGCTCGAAAGGAAGGGAAGGTGGGTTATACGAATAGAAAGGGTCAAGATTCATTATCTTCTCCAGGAAGTAGCATAGTAAATAATACTCAGGCTAGATCAGAGAGACCGCATTTCCACTTTCTGCTGATATGTTGGGAGAAAAAAAAAGAAATGAAAAGAAAAGAAAGACAGGACAAAGGCTGCTGATCCTTAGAAATAATTGTTTTAAAGGGACTAATAGCAGAACAATGCAGTTACTGAGCGAAGCCTAATGCAGACTCGCACTCAACAAGTAGCTGAGGGCTGGGAGCAGCCCCCTGAACCGGGCTCGGCTCCATCTCCACTCGCTCGTCCCACTTTCTTCTTGATTTTGGGGTGATTTCACTTGCAAACCTCGGGCTTTTTAGAATTCACCCCTCCAGAAGTCACTGTCCGGCTCAACAAATCAGCATCTACTTTTTTCCCTCCTTTTTTTCATGTTTCCCTTTTCCTTATTTTTTAACCCTACAGGTAAAACTCCAACTACCAACACTGGATCTCTCTGGTTCTCCATAAAAGATGGCACCAAAGCGCTCATCCCACCGCAGACTTGAGCCCCACTGGCCCCAGGTATTTCACGTCTTATCGCTGTGACCCAGGAATAAAATTCCCATTGTGGATCTCTACCTTCCTGCAGGACCCAGAGGAAAATACACCAGGTCTGACACCTAATTACACCACGGGATTTCTTTTACTTTCTTTCTTGTTGTTTTTTTTTAACACGAGCCGTGGTGCAGCCCTGGGTGCATGTGCAAAACTTTCAGCCCCAAGCCCTAACAAGCTCACCAAGTGCGAATGAAATAACCCAAGCGTGAGGACAGCAGAGTCATTTTCACACCCCAAGCTCTCCAGCTTGCTTTTCTTCTCCAGATCAGCTTAATCGTGCAAAAAAAAAAAAAAACTAAACACGGTATGAAAACCCTGTTAACCTAATTAAAGAGAAGGGAAAGAAGGAAGAAAACACGAGAAAGATGAAAAGGGAAGAAAGAAAAAGAAGAGCAAGAGAGGGGGGAGAGGAAAAAGAGGAGAGAGATAAGAGGAGAGAGAAGGAAACAAACAGCAAGAGAAGGAAAGAAAAATATAAAGAGAGACGTAAAGAAAGAGAGAAAGAAACTGAAAATAGGAAAGATGGAAAGAAAGAGAGAGAAAGAAAAGAAGACAGAAACATTAACAAAAAATACCGAAAGAGGAAACAAGTAAAAAAAAAGGAAGGAACCCTGGATTTTCATCTATTTCCAATAAGCCAACCCCAAAATCCACACGTGACGTAGTTTCCCCGCCGGCAGGAGGTCTTGCCGGGGTCTGCCCGACGCCAGCCT
>NW_009953811.1:5998370-5998677 GCF_000747805.2 Chaetura pelagica
GGTAAAGCGACGGAGAAGAGGGTGAGGGTGAAGGGAAGAAGTGAGGGGGGAAGGAGGGGGAGAGAGAAGAATAAAAATAATAATAATAAAAAAAACACAAGTTGCTCAAGAAATTCAGCACAAACCTTGGTGGAGAAGCAGTATGTGACCCAGGAGGGATGAAGCTGAAAAGTGCTTGATCAGATCAGATTGTGCTGGCTCGCTCTCCCTATTTGATTAATTTTTTTTTCCCTATTTTTTTTCCTCTCTTTTTTTTTTTCCCCCTTTTTTTTTCCCTTCTTTTTTTTTTTTTTCCTCTCTTTTTTTT
>NW_009953811.1:5998860-5999214 GCF_000747805.2 Chaetura pelagica
GGCTCAATAAATTAACGGGAACCCCCTTTCACCAACTTTTTTTTTTTTTTAAGCTTTTTCCCCCGCCCTTTTTTCTTTTTCCTTTCTTTTTTGTAGCCTTTTTAATTCGTACTTTTTAAGGGGGAAAATGAACTTTTCCCCGCTGGCCGAGAAACTCTACGACATGGCCACTCCGGGAGGGCAATGCAAACCGGTTTCGGTTCTCTTGTCGACAACTCGGGGATGATGAAGAAGGGACCGGAGCCCCCCCAGGAGCCAGAAGGGGCCGAGCAGGGGATGGACGGGCAGGTGCAGGAAGCTCCGGGGGGCTGGCCAGCTGCAAGAAAGCTGCCTCCCCTCCTCCACCCGCGGGGG
>NW_009953811.1:5999779-6000998 GCF_000747805.2 Chaetura pelagica
GAAAGGGGAAGGTACATGGAGAAAAGGGGAAAAAGAGAAAATAGAGAAAAGGAGGGGGGAAAAGAAAAAAAAAGAGAGAGGAAAGAGGGGGAAGAGAGAAAGGAAAAGGGAAAAAGAAAGGGAAAAGAGAGAAAAAGATGGAGAGAGAAAGACAGAAAGGCGGGGGGAAGCGAAAAGCAAGGAGGAAAGAGAGAAGAGAAGAGAAGAGAAGAGAAGAGAAGAGAAGAGAAGAGAAGAGAAGAGAAGAGAAGAGAAGAGAAGAGAAGAGAAGAGAAGAGAAGAGAAGAGAAGAGAGAGAGGAAAGAGGGAAGAGAAGAGAAGAGAAGAGAAGAGAAGAGAAGAGAAGAGAAGAGAAGAGAAGAGAAGAGAAGAGAAGAGAAGAGAAGAGAAGAGAAGAGAAGAGAAGAGAAGAGAAGAGAAGAGAAGAGAAGAGAAGAGAAGAGAGGAAAGGAAAGGAAAGGAAAGGAAAGGAAAGGAGGAAAGGAGAAATTAAGAAAATAAAAGAAAAAAGAAAGAGGGAGGAAGAAAAAGAAAGACCAAAAAAAAACCTCCCATAAAAAAAAACAAGCAACAACCTAGAAAAAGTCACTTCAGTCACTTACAGGGTGCCTGTGGGTGCTGTGTCTCCGCACGCCGGCAAGAGACCTTCTGCTGGGGTGCGGGAGGAAGCGCCTCTCAGGAGTTTTTATACGGGGGGGGTCTAATTAAAACCCAACGACGGCCGCGCCGTGGTTGCCGTCCCGTTGCCGCCGCCGGGGCGGTCTCGGGGGCCAGTGCCGAACCCCGCGGCGGCAGCGCCGAGCTGGGCTCACACTGCAGCCGGGAAATGCTTCCCCGGCTTCCCCGTTCCCTGACGGGCGGCGAAGCTGAGCCCCCGGACCGATGCTCCGGTCCTTGCGTTCATTTTAAGCCCGATTTCAAAGCCCCGGTGCGGCCCAATCCGCCTCTGGGCGTGGGGACAGGGGAGCAGCGCTGAGGTTTTCTGCTTCCCGCTGAGGATGCAGATAGAAATATTGATTTTTATTTCAAATCAGCCGTCCCGGGTGGGTATAAACCCGGGGAAAACCAGCCGTGCATTGGGGTGGGTGCAGCCCGGCGTGGGGGGGTGCCCGGGGAAATGTGCCCGGTTGGGAGCGCCGAGGGAAGGGTGGACAAGGCAGGATAGCGGGGAAGGTCCGATTCCCCCCGGGACTGACCTAGGGGGGCACTGGAGGGGCCG
>NW_009953811.1:6001340-6002533 GCF_000747805.2 Chaetura pelagica
TAGCGCGTACCAGGAGGGTGGAGGAACCAGCGCGATCTCTCCTGCTGCTCTTGCTATAATGCCCCAGCGGTTCCCTCCTCACCGGGTGGCCCCACGGCCTGTGCCCCCCGGATCTCCCGGCGGTACCGGGGGAGTGCAGCGAGGTGCACCAGCACCGAGGGGTTCCCTTTTCCACCCTTCCTCCCTTGTAGGGTGGGGGACTTTACTTGAGAGAAGGACAGTAAAGAGAGGAGCATCGTTTGCATCTGCAGGCGAAACCACCAAATTCTCCCCTTCCTCGCCCAGCTTGAAGCGTTTTACGGACACGATGCCCAAGCGTGTCCGCAGGATTTGGCTCCTTTTTCCCTTCTTCCCAAATTTCTCCGTGCCCTAAGGAGACCCTGTGGGCAAAGGTGATGCTCAGCACTTGGAAAAAGTACAATTAAAAAGAAATTCCTTTTAATAGCTTGATGTAGGAGGGGTGTCTTTGTGCAGAGCTGGGATCTTCGGGCAGGTGAGCTGCTATTCCCAACCCCCCTCCCTCACTTACAGCCCTGGGACCTACAGCCTCGGGATCACAGGTGGGGAATTCCCGTCTACAGGTCTCAAAATTGCTAAGCCATCGAGAAAACCTGCCTTTCACCCTGTCCGGGGGTAGGAGGAAACCGCTCTCTTTCAGCTGTTGGAAGGGCATGGAATGTTTAATTAAAAATATAGTTACTAAAGTAATAAAATAAAATAAAAATCAAGAGCTACACCAAGTTGGCTTGGAGGAAGAATTGGGGACAACCCTGAGTGCCCCGCCCTGCACTGACACGGGGGGAAGAGGGGACAGAGGAGTGACCCGGCAGGACCCTACGCGCTGCCTGCCCCTGGCAGCCACAGCCTCGATTTTGGGAGGAGGACACTCGCTTTCAAATCTAGTTTTCTCAGCTCATCCCTGCATTTTCACCCAGACCTCCATAGCCGCAATCTTCCTATTCCCTTCCCAGACGGGGAGGAAACGGTGGTGGGAAGGGCAAAAACACCCTGCTCCAAAAAATAATAATAATTTTAAAAGGGGGGGGGGAAACACGCAAACCCATCATTTTACCCCCCACTTCGGATTAATTTGTGATCCCCGGGGGTTTTGCGAGGAGCGCTGGCCTTGACCGTCCTTTTCCCAGGCTGTGGCTGGAGATCCATCACCTCGCACCCCCCCCCCCCCCCCCCCG
>NW_009953811.1:6002680-6007192 GCF_000747805.2 Chaetura pelagica
CGATGGGGGGGGGGGGGGGGGGATATTGATTGATTGATTGATTGATTCAAATCATCATCAACAACAAAACCACCCGAACTCGGGGAGATGCGGCGGTCACCCAGCCTACCCCTCCCCTAGAATGAGCAGTCAAAGGGCACTAAAACTGCTCTTCCCCCTCCCCCGTTTTTCTCCGGGTCTTCCTATTAAAATAGATATGAGGAAGGTTTTTCCTGGTGCCGAGACCTGGGGGGCCACCCGTTGCTTCTGTCCCCATGGATGCCCATTGCTGGAACTGGCACCTCGGGGCGGGGACAATCAGAAACCCCACACACGCACATTTCTCCCCCCACCCCCCCGCCTTTAGCCCCCTTTTACACGTCGATTGACTGAAAGCGGATTAAGTTACGTTTGCCGGGATGGGTGGTTGTTGGTTGTTGTTTTTTTTTTACAGAGTACCAGAATAGTACAGGTAAAGCTGTACAAACAGCCGGGAGCGACGAATCGGAGGGTTAGGGAGAGGACACGGGGGGGAAAAAAAAAAGGAGCGACAGCTGGCACCCCCCCCCTCCAGGGCCATGAGCCTGCCGGCCCCCAGGGGCAGGGGGTGAGGATGGTTGGGCCCTTCTTACGGTGCTGAGATAATCTCGGGTTAAACAAAGGCGGAGAAAAGAGGGAATATTTTGTTTTCCTTCCCCCCACTCGCCCCCCACTCCCCTTCGTGAATCGGGCAGGAATTATCATCTGTTTCCTCAAGGCCAACCAGTCCCCCAACACATGTTGATCAGTAAAACGATAATCAGCATCCCTCCAGCTAGGGATCATAATAATAATAATAATAATAATAATAATAATAATAATAATAATAATAATAATAATAATAATAATAATAATAATAATAATAATAATAATAATAATAATAATAATAATAATAATAATAATAATAATAATAATAATAATAATAATAATAATAATAATAATAATAATAATAATAATACAAAGAAAAGAGAGACTGAAATACTAGAATGGCATTTCTGCGTCTCCCCTTTCTCGTATCATGCAACCTTCCCCCCCCCTCCTCTTCGAAACCAGCCACATGGGTGGTTTATCACATTTTTTTTACTTCTTTTTTTTTTTTTTTTGTTTCAATGTCTACATTTATATTTCCGTTCTCTTCTAATAATTCGTTTATCTCTCTTTCGTTAAGATCGGGAGGAAACATAAACACACGCACACAAAGAAGTGCCGAGCCATGCAAATTCGGAGACAACAAATCAACGTTTGATAACACTGGGTCAATTTTTTTTTTTCTCCTTCCGTGCACCAACCCCCCACCCCCCCAGACACACACTTTCCTTTTTTCTTTTTCTTTTTTTCAGCGCAAATGATGCTATTTGGGTCCAAGAGTGAGGTTTGCACAGAACATCACAGGTTTGCACAAGACAAGGAGAACAGATTTCCACTTAGGTGCATCAATCCTCTGCTCACACTTACTGCCAGACTATGTGCAGCACTAACTAGCAAAGGATAGGACTGATCCAACTAATCTCTACTTACATGAGGGCAAATGGGCACCACATCAGTAAACAGTTATAGTTACTTCATTAAACAGATGAAACTCCCCTTATTAATGAAACATTAACCTGCTGAAGAAAAACACAGACTAGCCAAATTCCCAACCTTACAATATAGAAGGGAGTCGGATTCCATTACTTTAGTCAATCTTCTCATTAAAACCAGACAGAGGACCTAAGCCAGTAGCTTAGATGTGTTGCTGTGGGGATGGGCTGGTGTCATAACTAGAGGATTATTAATAGCGTAAAACAGCAAGTGCTTCTTTCAGAGAAGCATCTTTAATAGCAGGGGGAAAACACTTGAGACAAAATCTCATTTGCGATGTTTTTCTTACATTTGTTACCAAGAAGGGATGGGAGGTGGGAATGCAGTGATTTCTATGGTTTAATTATCTGTCTTCTATGCAGTTATTAACGTTGCACACAGAAGAAGCAGAATTTAGAAGGCTGGAAGTTGTGCACTCAGTTTTGCAAAGCTGCAGTTTTCATTTTAAAACATGCAAAGTTTGGTTGTGAGGACAAGGAACTAAAAATGGTGATGTTTCCTCTTAAAAGAAATTCCCCCTCATAACTTTTCTTATCAGGTTCTTGATATTTTAGAAATGGAAACTGGTGCAAAAATCACTAACACTATTAAGAATTAGAGGTTTTTTTAACCATACCAGGGATAAATGACAATGCAGACCTTCAAACCCAAGAATATTGATCCACTTCATTTAGTGGCAAATATCAGAGGTATGCTCTCCTTTGGGCAAAAAAAGCAATATTAATTTTTATTTCGGGTTTCTCGGATTTGCTTTCTCGTCCAGGACCGTTTTGAGCGATTTATTTTGAAGGAGGATTGAAACCAAAGCAAAGCATCTTGCGGGCTTTAAACCCGAGCCGTGCTCGCACCCCACAGAGAAGGTGAAGCTGCCTTGGGGTGCAGTGACTTTTTACATGTATTTATTTTTTTTCTGTTAAAAGCAGAAGTTACCCTGGGACTTAGATAAGGCAGAAAACACTGATCGCCAGGCGGCTGGAGCGAGGAGAAGCGGCAGAACGAAACCCACCAGTTCCTTGGCGAGGCGTGGGATCACACCTCCAGCTCCCGGGATTTAAAACGGAGCGATTTGCTCCGGGAAGAGTCCGGCTGCCGCTAGTTCAGAGCTGTCCTTGCACCCCCAACACCGCCTGAAATAACCCCCTGGAGTGTCACCCCTCACGACACGGCTGCCTGGCACAGCAGCGCATCTCGCTCTGGAAATGGGGGGGGGGCTCACATTGACTATCCTAAGGTCCCAAATTCAGATGGTACCGGGAATGGGCAAAATCTTTTCCGAGAAGGGGACTATCTTACCCCAAATTCCCCTGATGTCCCCCTATAATCACCCCGAGATGCTGTAACCCCCGCAAGCGCCCCTGAAACTCTGCCCGCATCCCGGGGGCCGAACGGACCCCCCAGCCGGGTCCCCCCACCCACCGCACCCCGCTCCCTACCTGTCCCCGAGGGGAAGCACCTCCTCGTTTTGTTGTTTTGTTATCTTTTCTTCCCCATGAAATTAAAACACCCCCCTCGGCTCCGTAGGAAAAAAACCCAACAAAACAAAACAAAAAAAAAAACAAAACCAACAAACAAAACAAAACCCAAACAAACCAAAAAACACCCTCGGGGAGAAGGAAGAGCTTTGCCCCAGCCCAGAGCAAAGTGCTGCGGGGAAGGAAGAGAACTTCAGCCTCCCCAGCTCTGCTTCCTTCCCGAAAACCTTTCTTTTTTTCCTTTCCCGTGCCCCCCAGCCCGCCGGGACTCCCCCTGTCCCCTCTGCCTGCCCAGCTGGCAGAAGTTGCCAGTCCCGGTGCTCCCGGGAAGGAGACACCGGGATCCGGCTGCGGCTCCTGCCCGCGGAGCCTCCGCTCCCCCGTTCCACACCTGCGGCCCATAAATAATGGAGACAACAAGCAGGTCCGGTGGTTATTAATTATCCGGTTGCATTAAAATCCGTCACCCAAAGCCCGCTGCGTGTGTACGGACACGAGAAGGTAAGAGGAGCCGAGATGGATGGATGGATGGATGGATGGATGGATGGGTGGGTGGGTGGACGAACGGACAGACAGATCTATTTTTATCCCCGTTCTATTTTGAAGAGGCTCAAGAACAGCTAACTCGTATTTCTGGAGCAGACCCGAGCCATTTCCAGGCTTCCTCCTAAAATACCCTCCGCCCCGTCTGGAGGGTGGGAAAAATTCCTACAAAGGGGAAAGGAGGCGAGAGACCTAAATCCAGGGGTAGCGTGTGAGAGGAAGAATTCTCCTCTAAGTCCTGCAGGCACCGAGTCCTTTCGGAGCCCAGCACGGCCCGGCCCGGTCCACATACCCTCCCGGGCTCTGCGGGCAGCGCTGCCTGCGGGGCCGGGAACGAGGAGCCGGGAGCTGGAGAAGGTGCGGGATCCCGATCGGGATCCAAATCCACCTTCCTCCTGGCCTCAGCCTGCCTTACCGGCACATCCCTCCTCCGCGGCTGGAGCAGCTGTGATTTGGGTTTACAAGGTATAAAAGAAGGAATAGCTATGAATATATGCGGGAAGAGGCAGAGGACAGCCCTAAGTAGATCCTACTGGAAACATAGTATGCTCGTTATATATTATATACTATATATATTTTAACTATTTGCTAAATAGTATATATTGAGCGCTAACCAGCATGGACGGACCTCCCGTAACCAAACCAACATCGGTGAGTATCACCCATGAGAACCGCGCTAGAAACGCAGCCGTCCTGCTGCTCCAGCAGCCACGGGCACACGCCTGCCCTTCCATCGCCGAGCACAGAACCAGAAGTGACACGAGAGTGCGGGTCTGTACGCACGAAGGTGTATGCACATCGGCACCAAGCGAGGTGCGGGAAGGCCCCGAACCCCTTCCCTACTGAGATGAAAATTCCACATCCCAGATGTGACAGCGCCGTGTTCCATCTCCCACCC
>NW_009953811.1:6007865-6008754 GCF_000747805.2 Chaetura pelagica
AGGTAGTGGGGCTCGCAGCGGTGTGAGCGTGATGTAACCCGTCCCGTGAGCAGCTGTCACTGCCGCCAGCCTGCAACGCCTGGGAAGAGAGAGAAAAAGAGGGGGGAAAAAAAATAACAATTAAGCATATGAGCATAGAAATAACGCCGGGGCCAGCTCCGCTTGCACGGAAAGCTTTCGAGGAAAAGCGGTGCCAGGGGCTGTTTCTTCTGCTCTGTCCCTCCCTCCTCCTCGGAAGGGACTTTTATTCACCCTATTTTTCCTAATTTAATTATATATATAAAAAATACTATTGGTTTTTATTCTGTATGTGTGTCGTGTAAGACTCCAGTATCTGGACAGAAAAAAAACAAAATACATAATCCGCCTGCATTCCGTGGCACTTCCAGACCAGGGGAGACTTTCCGCCCCCCGTCCTCCTGTGCCCTCCTCTTCATCAGGACGAGGAAGACTCCGGCCGCGGGCAGGAGCGCAGCATCTCTGCAGGGAGAAACGGACCTTGGAGGTGTCAGTCCCAGCCTGGGGGGGGGTCTGTCCTTCCCAAAATTGTCTCTCCTCCCACAGCTGGCAGAGCTTGAACCTAGGACCGATCCCCCTGCGGACCGAAGGGGCCGGGGGAGGCTGCAGCCTCCTGCCCGCTCCTCAATTCCCCCCTCCTTATGAAGACTTAAGGTCTTTCGAGGGTTGGGGAGGGAAGGGGATGAAAAATAAAAGACCTTCCTCCCCCGACCTGCTGTGTGGCCAGGGAGAAGCCAGGCAGCCGGGCCCTGACTATGAGGCAGGCTCCGGGGGATGCCCCAAATATTGCAGCCCCGAGAAGGAGATGGAGACACGGCTGGGGGAGGAAGGAAGGTGGATGATTTTCCTCATGATCTCCCCCCCCCTCCCC
>NW_009953811.1:6009267-6010319 GCF_000747805.2 Chaetura pelagica
CCGCCCCCCATTTGACATCGAACGCATCCACCGCGGGTGTGAAATGTTCTCAGGGGAATAAAAGAGAAGCGTTTTATTCCCAGGGCTGACCAAGGTGGGGGCAGCAGTCCCCAGGCCCCACGAGTGGGACACCCACTCGTGCTGCCAGGGTGATGCAGAGCCGCCCTCCCCGGCCCGTTTCCGCGGTACCCGGCGGAGATCCCGCGCATCCCAGCGCCGCCGAGTCCCGGTAATTCAGGAACAGGAGGGAAAATGTATCACTATGGGGCGAAAAAAAACAAAACACGTATTCACACACCTATGCACTCTTGGTTCTGGAGGGACACCGAGGTTTGGGTTGGTTTTTTTTTGTTGATGGTTTCATTTTTTCTCTTTCTCTTTTTTTTTTGTCCTGCTGACGCTGGGGGTTCGCTATCTGCGCTTCTAGAGTGACTCTGTAAGGTGAAAGGTAACGCGATCGCCTCCCAATTCTATCTTTAGCAAACACATTCAATTAAGGTAATAACTGAAAGCTCATTAGAGCTGCGAAAGGAGCCTTCCCGTCGCGAAGCCGCGATGGAAACAGCTCGGGCACCTCAAGAGAGGGGGGCAGGCGGGTTGTGTCCATGTCCCCTCGCCAAGAAATGTGACTTTTGCCAGGGAAAAATGAATATTTTAAAGCCACGAGGCTTTGGGGTTTGCACTGAGTCGCGTGGAGGAGCTGGGGCTAAATTCTTGCAGGGGAAAATAATAAAATATAATAAGAGGGTACAGTTAAAATCTCAAAACCACTCGGGGTGTGTGTTCCCCATCGCCCGGCTGGGAACATCTCTTGGAGATCTGCTTGCCACGATCTCTGCTTCCTAAAATAGAACTCCAGGTGGGAAGCGAGATCAGCGTGGAAGCCGGTGTTGCTGGATGATCCCTCCAAAAACTGCAGTAAAAAAATTAATATACATATATATATATATATATGTATATATATATAAAGGCGGGTGGGAGCTGGACCTGAGATATCTGAGCACAGCGTGGAAGTGGGGAGAGGCGGGGCAACGAAAAAGAAAGCAACTGCC
>NW_009953811.1:6010397-6011411 GCF_000747805.2 Chaetura pelagica
GGGCGGGGGGGAGAGAGGGAATTTGGGTAGAGGCGCAGGCACATCCACCCTCACACTCCTACACCGCCCCCCACCCCCCCGCATTCACCTCGCACCGTCAAGTTCATTTCCAGCTATGACGGCTGGCGATTCAAAGGTTAAACATAACTAATGAGGCTTTAAATGGCACCCGGGGTTTATCATAAATATCGCAGACCTTCCTCGATGCCAGCAGTTCACATCCGAATATACATTAAAAGCAACAGTCAAGTAGCCAGAGGTCATTTAAGTAAATAAATACATGCACACATACATGTATTTTTCCCCCTTGTGTATGTATATATGGAGCACATATAAATATGCATATAGTGTGTCAATGTATTCCACACATATATATGGAATATACATGTTTTTCCTGGTGTTTTCCAACTCACTGGGGGTGTCTGTCATTCCCCGAGTGCTTGTGGCTAATCCCACCTCCTGCTCTGCTCCTGGCACACATTTAGACCCGTATACATCGGAATAAATGCCTCTACACACACACACACACAATCGATTTCGGCTCCGCCTGCACCAAGATTTGCAGTCAGCCCCTCCATAAATATAATCCATACGTTATTGTTACTGATAACCGCTCCGCCGGTTGCAGAAAGGAGGTTAGGGGTGGTTTATTCGCTATAATTAAACTGCCTTGTCTGCTACGGTGAGGAAACCCACCCTTCTCTGCCCCACCGCGGAGAAAAGTTGTCAATAATAATTTCTCCCTCCCCGGCGGTGAAAACACAGCCTCATCTGGGTTATTTTTTAACGTGGTCGTTGCAATCTTCATCTCCAAGGAGGGGGGAGGAGGGACCCTCCGTCTTGATCTCCCCAAATCAGCCGCTTTGGCATCGATCCTGCGCTTTGTGTGCGCCGAGTATATTCGCTTTAAAACGATTTCCATTAAACGCAGCCTCCTACCTTGGTAGGATCGACCTCATGACTTTGTGTGAACGGTGGGGAGGGAGAGCGGGGCTGGGGGGGGGGATCCGAGTA
>NW_009953811.1:6030168-6033249 GCF_000747805.2 Chaetura pelagica
CCCCAATCTCCCCCATTCCTTCTCCATCCACATCTTCCGTTCACCCAAATCAGAGACTTGGAAATGAAGTCCAAGCCAGGGGCCAACAAACTGCCCCACTTGCAAATCCCCATCCATTACAGCCAAGGTGCAAAATGTATTTATAAAAATATATAAAGCACGTGGAAGTGGAGAATTTTAATTAAATCTTACTGCGGCTCTAACAACATCGAAGTGATATTTCATTCGGAGCCCGCCTCTTGCTTGTGTTTTATAGCGTTTTCTTGCCTCTGACTTTATTTAAAATATTAGACGAGGTACAGAATTATAAATGACTCTTTCCTTATCTGTGCTGCTCACATATCCAGGATCAGAGGAGCTGATTAAGAAAGAAGTCAGAGGCAACGTTGGATTCATAATGATTCGGAATAATGAATCCTTATCTCTGCTTTCCAGATTATCACCCTTTCAGCTCCCAATGTTTTGTTACATGGGATAATTTATTGCATCTAATACATCACAATGAATCTGATGGCAGAAGGCGATGGGCAACGCTGGGGGAAAAAAATACGGGGGTCCTTATTTTTAGTTTAGTTTTGTCGTGGGGGCAGCGAAACATTGAATTTTTTTCCCCGTAGAGTTGTTTGGGATTTTGTTTGTTGGTTTGTGGGGGTTTTTTAGTTAGAAAAATATAAGGTAAATCTGATGATAATAATAATAAAAAGAAGTTGGCGGGAGGGGGGGGGGAGGGGCTTTAATTAGTGTGTCACTTTCAGACTGAAATTAAGAAAATCGACTGGAGCTTCTCTCGGTGGCTGCGAGATCCTAATTTTACATGATTTATTTTTTATTTAAGGGGGAGATAATGCATCATAAACATTCAATAAAGCACGGAGCAGGGTTGAGATAAAGCACAATTTGCATCTCTCTCTCTTCTCCCCCCTCCCCCCCCAAACCCCCTTTTTTTTTTCTTTTAAAGCCAGAGCTGCCAATAATGTTTAATTATTTTTTTTTTCCCCGCCCCGTTGCCAAATAAACACATGCATAGCAAAAAAATCGAGAAGATTTCTGTTAGGAGTCTCTCCTCTCTGTCTACTTGTTTTTCTGCCTTTAAAAAAATTATTATTTTCTCTTTTTTTTTGACATTTATAATAAACTGGAGGAATTCCGGGGGTTGCTTTGTATGCAAATGAACGCTGCTCTGGGCGTTGTTGGTGCGGGGTGGAAAAAAGAAGAGGGGGGGGGGGGATTGACCTGAAATTTTTGATATTGGTGTGCCTGAGGAGGGGAAGATCTAGTGATGTTTTGCTGGGTGTGAATATTTTCACTTGAATCCTTGGTAGGAGGAAGCAGCCGGTGTCTGCCCCCTCACCTGAGCAAAGAAAAGATGCGTTTCAAACCCCTTTTATTCCCCTTAAAGGGCCGGGCTGGGGAGGGGATTCCCGTAGCAATAACAGCTCAGCCCAAAAGTTCAGCTCGACTGAATCACCGCGTGGGTCAAACCCGAGAAAGGCTCAACCCACCCCCCAAAAAAAAACCCAGCGGAGGGGCTGGGGGAGATCCTGACCCGCGGCAGAGCATCCCCGCCTCTTCATTTCTTGGACAGCACCAAAAGAGAAAATGGTGCCTAAAATCCTCTTTGCGGCCAATTTGCTGCCTCTCGCTTTATTTTTTTTTTTCCCTTTTCCTCCCCCCCTCCCCCCCTTTTCCCCCCCTTCTCCTTTTATTTTTTTTCCCTTCTATTTTCTTTGTTATTTTCCTTTGTGTACAAACATTCTGGATGCCAACATTTGTGGGGACAGGTGCTGGCAGTCCTATTCTGCTTTGCCTCAAGTTTCCCTGGGTTCCTTCTCATCCCTTCTGGGCTCTCACAGCACAGGGAACAGTGTTTAATCATTAACCAGGTCTTGCACAGTCCTTTTTTTTTTTCCAGGAAGCGGGAGACGCTTCTGAAATGGGGTTGAAAAATAACTTGTTTTTCCCCCTTTGCCTGAAGGGGAAGTTTCCCACCTGGGGGGTTGGGTCGGGGGTGGACCTGCCCACCCGTGGGTAGTTTCAAATGTACTTCTTGCTATAGGTTCATCATTTTATCTGCTGTGTTTCACAAATCCCAGCCAAACGGGGATAATCTCTGCTGCCCTACTCTTCCTCCACCGTGTATTCCACGCAGTATTTGCCAAGGAATTTCAAGTATCAATTATAACCGCAATTTTTTATCCCCTCCCTCCCCACCCCCCTCCTCTCCCCCTCCCAAATTTGAAGTGTAGATGATTTGATAGGAATACACACATATATATCTATGATACCGGTTCTCCCTCAGATGCATTTATTGGACCATGTCCCACCCTCAGCTGAACATTCAATATTCCAGCATTATCTCCGCACTTAAACTCGCTTTCGCCGTTTCTGTGCCAAGATAAATTTGCATAATATTTGCAGTTGTAATTAGCCGATGAACATCTCCCAGCCTTCCCCTTTGTTTTCCGTGCGTTTGGACTTCGGTTGATGCCACTTTTGATCTTTAATATTATAGCATCCCGACCGAGTGTTTTATATCTTATCTGCAGCGCGTGAAAGTCGCGTGGAAAGGGGGAGAGGGGAAAAAAACACCCGCAACAAAAGGGGGGAAAAGGAGAGGGGGGGAAAAGGCACCGAAAGAAGCTGAACTGATCAGACTTTGGAAAGGTTGTTTCAGATGCCTGAACCCGTAGTTACGGGGCAAAACGCGATCAATGTTGAAATTAGAGCCATTGAAAAGAATATGGGGCTTGATCAGGTGAGGCAGCTCCAGCATCTCTGCATCCCGCATCTCTGCATCCCGCATCTCTGCATCCCGCATCTCTGCATCCCGCATCCGGGAAGGGCGGCGGGGCCGGAGCTGGGGACAGGGGACAGCGCGGACGGCAGCGGGTGGGTGTGGGCGTGGGTGTCCCCTCGTGGCCTGGGGGCCTCGTGGGGAGGTGCCCCGAGGTCTTTTAGGGACTCGAGCACCAAAGTTGGGGGTTTATATACATACATATATACATACAGATATACATACATATATATACTATTTTTTTTTGGGAGGGGGGGGAAGATGCTTTTCTTCACCCTGCAGCTGCG
>NW_009953811.1:6033297-6090816 GCF_000747805.2 Chaetura pelagica
GCTCCCCCCCCCAACCCCAGGGTCACCTCCGCTCGCAGAGCCGGGAGTAAAGGATGTTATCACGTCGGGAGGGTTATTAAACCGCTAATGAATGAGTGTCTGTGAGACTCTGGACGGGCTGGAGAGACTGTGGGAGGGGGGCTCGGGGGAGAGAGGAGGCAGAAAGGCTCGATCTTCATGCCAATCTCTGGAACAAATAGCTAACATTTAACGTTTACACCCTGCTTGGCGACGAACTGGCGCTCCACGGACCCCTGATCCAGGCTAAAATGTCCAGAAAGCCTTTGGAGAGAACAAGTTCCTAGCTATCAGGTTCTTCTGATCTCTCTCCTCCTTTCATAGGGCTTTGGTTTCAGGCTGGACTTGTCCAATGTCTGCTTTACCGCTGCGCGCTCCTAAATGAGTGTCAAGGAGGCGAATATCAAATAGCAGAGAGGTCAAGGCGATTTGGTTAACCGTTGCCTGGGCTGATGGCTTTAAACTTGTGTGGGAGGCTGGGATGTGGCAGGGGGGGAGGGAAGGAAAGGGGGGAAGGACTGGGAGCCGAGGGGAAATAAACCCGAGAGAAAGGAAAGTGAGGAGGGGGGGGAAGGAAGAGGACGGAGGGCAGGGAAAGATGGGAGGCTGGGAGAGACCCAAAAAGCCGGGGCTGAGGGTTTGGTGGTGGAGGGCTATGGAAACCCTTGGTGATGGGTTTACTGGTGGCCCTGGCTAGGCTGGGGGTGTTCCTTTCCATCGCGGGGGGGTGTTTCTTGGATGACTTATGCAACGTATTTTGATTGCACTGATGTTAGGACTTGTGAGAGCTTGATCCTGTGTGGTTTTTTATGGGGGGATGCAGGGTGCAGGTGGGTGCACCCTGGATGAGTGGGTGCAGCCACAGGGGTTTGAAGATGAGGGGGGGATTTTGTAGCATCGGGTGAAGGGGTCACACAGTGCTCGTGTGTGTGGGAAACCCCAAAGATACACTCAAGAATGGGCATTTGTACAAAAGGTGCATGGGGGCAGGGCTGGCCGGGGGAGGAGTGGAGGACCTGGGGGTGGGTTTGTGGTTCTGAGGGTGATGCAGGGCATGTGGGTGTTGGTGCAAGGGCTGTAAGGGAGATCGAAGAGATGCTGTATGTGTCCTTGCACTGGGAGAAGAAAGGGATGTAGGGAACCATTTGCTGGTGGTGATGGGGCTATGGCAGGATGGGGGGCAGGTGAGCAGCCTGTGTGTATATGGAACATAAAGGGATGGCTGTAATGCAAAGAACTGTGCCTGTAGCTGCAGCTCAAGGTGTGAATCAGCTGCAGGTGTAGGATGAGCTGTTCATGAGACTCATGCATGGGTGCAAGGGGCTCGTGCTGCACCCATGAGTGGGATGTGCTGGGCAACGAGCACGGGGAGAATCTGATGCCATGGAGTGTTGGGTGATTCAGCAATGCTTTTGGGGGGGGCAGATCCCCTCTCTGAGTGCTCTTGCACTTCCCAGTGTGGGGAAAGGCAGGGTGGCTTGGCAGGCAGTGAAGAAACCAAAGAGAAATCTGACTTTCCTGCAATAATTGTCTGCTTAAAAAAAAATAAATAAAAAAGAGAGAGAGAATTTCCTGGAAGAGAAAGTTTTCTATTACTGAAGTGGCCAATGAACAGAACAAATACGTGAGGCCTCTTCCAGACACACTCCTCAGCTACGAAGCCACACCAGCCCTCCCTTCCCAGCAATCACATTTTGCTCCCCACATTAGCAGAGAACTCACTCTGGTCCCAGGTAATGTAAAGCTCGTCAGCTGAATCAAGGCAAACAATCGCCATAGGAAATGTGTGCACAGCTACACACGGCTGAGCAGCACCAGGGCTTGTAACTACCAGAGAGTTTGCAATAGCTAAAACCAAGAGGGAGTTAATCATGGGTTTAGTTCCTATGCCCTTGACCTACAAGTTGCAGAGCTCAGGAGTGTGACGCTGATGGAAGATATCCAGGTGAAGCCACCAAGGCCCTCAGTCTGAAGCTGTAGCCTTCATATTGGCCTGGCTTTTACATCTTGAGGGGAGGGGGCTACAGGACAACTGTTCCTTCTGCTTTCCCTTTTGGAGGTGCACAAAGGGATTCAGGGGGCTTAGCTCCTGGGCTATCCTGCAAGAGCAAGGAATGCCCCAGGAACACTTTAATGAAGCCTAGTCAGGATGGAAGAGAGGACAAGCAAATTTCAGTATCAAGCATGTATTATGGATTATTATTATGCTATTATTCTAGTGGTTTTGCTTTGCCTGGGTGCTCGGGGCAGCACAGAGCCCAACAAGCACGGGGCTGTGCATTGTATGGGCACTGGAAAGGTGTGTCCCTGCAGAGAGGTGCCTCATTTGGACACAAACACAGAGGTAGTGTGTGCACAGGGGATCCACACCAGTACTCACAGATTCCTCACACTAGACATCTATAAAAACATGTACATATTCCAGAGGAGGCTCAGAGCTGCACATCTCCCCACCATGCCTGCATACACCCACGTCCATACACCCACTAAGGTTGCGTTTCCGGAGACATTCTCAAATAGAGCAGTGTAATTTCTCCGCTGATTTTGATTGACATGCTGTCCCTGGGATCATGTGTTAATCCCTTCTTCACTCAAGCCTTTTCATAACTCATTTCTCTCTGCTAGATGGAGACTCTGATGGTTACCGAGGCAACGATGATAGCACTAAGCCATTTCCCTCTCTGCACGGAGACCATTATTCCGCATGCATAGGCCATTTGCAACAAAGGTCGCCACAAAGTCATCCACAACACAGCACACGTTTATTAAACTTTTATTCTTTCCTTCTTTGTTGTTTTTATTTATTTATTTATTTAGATTTTTACCTCTTCCTAACAGACAAACTGGCCAGCACGTGTGCAGTCTCTCCCTTTTTTCTTTCTTTTTTTTTTTTTTTTTTCATTTTATTTGGAGATCTTTGTAATCTAAGTAATAATAACTGCAGCAGATATTATTGTACCCAAACTATATATCACACAGATCAGGGGTTTAGAGTTCCTGGTCCAGAAAGATCACGCTTAGATGACAAGGTTTTGCACCAGTGATTCCTATTTGTCTTTTGTTCTCTGATCAAATAGTAACTTCAATAGCAGTTGGAGGAAAAAACAGCCAACAGGGGCGGTGAGGTGAATATCTGAATGTAAAAACCACATGGAGATTCACCCTGCAATACCAAGCACCTCCCAAAGCCAAAGAACTAAATAGCCATCAGCACTGACCACTCTCTCACCTGAGTGATTTTAAGTCCAATTTCTACCTGGTTCCTTACCTGGGCTTCCTGGCTCTGGGTGTAAGTTGTAGAGGGTCTTTCTCCTGGTGTTAGGAGCTGGTTTAAGAATGTTAAAAGCCAGCTCTGGCTTTTAACAATGGGTTAATGTGTTGCTGGAAAGGGTCCCTGCTAACCTGAGGTGCTCCCTCCCCGCCAGCAAGGCTTTGCCCATATGGGGCCAGGCTGCTGGATTTGATTTCAGCCCCATCCTTTGCCACTGGAGACCAAACCCGATGCCTCTCTTTGGGCTGGCTTTTACTAAGCAGCCCTTTTCCACCGGGAATGGTGTGGATAAAATGTTTTCTCACGGATTTGTGAATATAGCACTGAAGCCAACCCCAACAAATGTCCACAGCCAGTATCTGCTGACCAGCAACCAGTCCCACCACCCCTCAGTGCCTAAGCTCACCAGTCCTCAGCCTGAAGACATTAATATCACCTCTTTCTGACTTTGTTTTAAGGCAGCTAACCATCTTGGGAGGTCTA
This sequence comes from Chaetura pelagica, assembly GCF_000747805.2. Taxonomy (NCBI): domain Eukaryota; kingdom Metazoa; phylum Chordata; class Aves; order Apodiformes; family Apodidae; genus Chaetura; species Chaetura pelagica. Next base: position 6,037,070 of record NW_009953811.1, read on the forward strand.
CATTCCCAACCACCTCAGGACAGAGCCCCCCACCCTGCTATGGGTCTTGCAGCTATGATGCCTGACAGCAGCAGGGCCAGGCCAGGGCTGGGCAGTTGCTCAGACAGTCCTTTGGCTTCAGGTCTGCTGTGGATGTGAAAGAGGAGGAGAAGATGGCCCACGGTGATAAGCTCCCAGGAAATTTCTATGGTGCCTCCTACTCTGCTCTGTCCAGACAGCTCCAGCACTGCTCTGGGATCTTATCTCTTCATATTGCTGCACCTCTCTGGCCACCCTCCTACAGTGTCCTGCTCAGCTTGGTGCAAAACACGCTCCTAATTGCACTGACCTGGCCCAAAGCTCTGATCCCATCTGTCCTCTCCAACTCCCTTCACTGGCTTCACTGGTTTTGTCATGTATTTTGCTCAAATGTTTGGTGCTGCCTCTTCAAAGTCAGCCCAGCCCCGGCTCCTTCTCTGTTTCACCCTTTATTTTTAGTTTGAGAATTAAAAAAATGCAAAAATTACTAACCTTTGAATGTTCAGTTTCTTCTCTTGGATACATGAAGCCACTGAAATGACTGGGAAGTCCACATGAGTCCAAACTCTGCTAGTGCATGAAGTCCTGAGCTTGGAGATCCACCTAGAAAACATCTTCCAAGAGCAAACCATCACTTGGAGATAGCTGCAGTGGTTTCCAAACCAGGCCATGTGCTTGTTTACAAAGTTTCTGTTTTGCAAGATATTCTTGTAATTGGAGGCAAACAGGAGTTGGGGTTAAACCTCCCGATCTGCTATTTATCTGCAGAATCACTTTCCCACTGGGATGCAACCACCACAGAGGAGGGTGAAATACCATGGGTCCAGCTGACACACTGGAGTGTGTTTTATGGTATGGGGTGAAGTGACTCCTCTGCTCAGTTGCTGATTTAGCAGAAGTGTTTGAAGAAAGGAGCTGCTCTGGATCCTCGGTGGTTGCTGTCCAAGACCTGCCATGTCCACCCTTCTGAGCTGATGGTGAACAAGAGTAAGGGTTCTTCTCCTAGTTCCGTATCACCCTGGGGGGACCTGAGAGGGACAGACCCTGCAGACAAGGTCTTGCTGGCCGGAGGATTCACTGGCTCATGACACACTTCACTGTATTCCCAAAGCACATCCAGCCTTTCTGAATAAAAACCCATTTGCCTTCTTCCCATTCCCTGCACCATCCAGCTCCCTGGATTCTCTTACACCATTCTTTCCACAGAAACTCTCCAGCCTGCATGGCTCAATATTGAAAAAAAGTGTGGAAAAACATATTTATCATTATTTCTGCTCATCATGAGCCCTTCCAGCTCAAGTAGGGATGCTCGAGGCTGGAAAACACACAAGCACATGTACTTGTGATGCAGCCCTTGGATGGTGCCTGGACTTTTGAGCGAAGCATGGCAGGTATTTCCGAGCCCCCTGCACTAATTGATGGGCTCTCTATATATCATGCCAGATAAAGGGCTCTTGTGCAGTAAATGCTGATGTTTAGAACATCCTGATAGTGGTTTGTTAACAAGAAGATAACGGGAGAGCAAGATACGTTTGTTTAGCTGCCTATAGATAAACCCAATAGGGTCTTTGTTAAGTTTTCATGACTGATGGCAGGTACTAAATGCGATAAATAATACCCCAGGTCCTGATTGGAGCTTCTGTAGCACAAATTATAACCCATGGCACTGACCTATGGTGGGGGATGGAGGGGTTGAAGGCTACAAGAATGGAGACCTGGGTTTTGTTGGGTTTCTTTGGGCCATGAATCCTTGTTTCTGACCTGATGGTGATTTGTGAAGGCTTTTCTGACACTCCTGCAAAAAATGGTACCTGCCAGAAAAGCAAGGAATGAACAGGTTGTTGGCAAGAAGGTGTTTGTGGCAGCAGAGAGGCAGACAGGCTGCAGCATTTCACAAGGAAAGGGTAGTGGTTGGCAGCCTCAGCCTAAAACCAGCTGTGACCTTTTCTCCAGGGCTCTTCACCACCTCATCCAGGATGGGGTGCCCAGAGAGTCTTTGGGAAGGGAGGGTGAGCAAGGCTGTGTGTCTTGCAAAATCATGTTCAGCAGATCCCGAGCACCCTTCTCTCCCCCTCCCCACCCCAGGAGGACTCTGAGTCAAGGCAGCATCCGCCTCCCTCCCAGGTTGGTCAGGGTGCTTATTAGCATTTCTTCCCAAGCAACCTGTTAATTGCCAGGTGGGTCTCTCTCAGCTCTCTTACAAAAGACAGAATTGTTATTGAGAAGTGATGTGATTGCCCTGGCCCTGAGTCATAGGAGGAGAAGAGGGGCCACAAGATCTGCCCACCCTGCTCCCCAGTGCTGTCCCAATGTCCCCATGGATGTACCAGCCTGTGAGGCCAAAGCTCACATTAAGCTGGTGACAAATTACCTGGGAGGGGGACAAGTTGCTCTGCAGATGCTCTCCAAAGCCTACGGTTGCAAGACTTGTCAAAGTTTAGAAGTCAGGCAGGGAAACAACCCAGCTCCTCTCAGCTGTGGAAAGGGATTATAATCACACTATCTTCAGCACCATCTTCCTTGAGAAGTCAGGAATTTGCTCCCATTTTTTTTTTGTTTTGTTTTATTCTTCTCGTGTCTTTTAGGAGAGAAGACTTGAGGAGCCACACCAGGGTTATGCTAAAAGCATCTATGGACCTTGGGTTGGTGCCCTCCCGGTGTGTCCAACCAAGTAAGGGGATGAAGAGGGCTCGAGGCTTGGCTCCCTGGCTGAAAAAATCTGGGATGTTGGCTCTCTCAGCTCCTTTTCTGGTGTAGGCGAAACCAGAAAGCAGCTGTGGCACCTCTGAGCTGGAGCTGACTTTGCTGGAGAGCCTGATACACAGCACAACATCATGTTTCAGCTTCCTAGGAGGTGGGATTGAGGAGCTCAGAGTCCTGGTTTCCACCTAAGAAAGGTGTCACTGAGAGCTGAATGGGTCCTTGGGGAGGCTGTGCAGTTAGGGTTTTGTTTTTCTATCCCAGCTGTCCATGTGCATCTTTATTTTTTTTGGATTTTTAACACTCTTACTGAGATGCAACAGGCTGGAGAAGAAAGCACTGAATCGAGTTGGTGTAGTGCCCCAAATTATTTACGTTAAGACCTAGACCAGCCCAGCTGCTTGCCCAGGGAATTACCTAGAGCTCCTAATTTCTACTCCAGGTTTATGTACCTCTGTCCTGTCAGGTGCCAGGGCCGTGCTGAATCCCCAGCTCACTGGGCAAAACTCACTCCTAAGGTGGCAGTGATAGTGACATGATGTTGATGCAACATCTCGTGTCCTGGCGGGTCCTTGTGAGCATCACCAGGTCCAGGGCTCCTGCTGGAGGGGAAAATGGTGCTGAGGTGATGCTGCCCTGCTTGAGCAATCCAGCTCACAGGAGATGACCAACCTGGAAACAATGTAGGGAGAAAGAATCATAGAATCAATCACAGACTGATTTAGGTTGGAAAAGACCTTAAACACCATCTAGTAGCAACCCCTCTGCATAGGCAGGGACATCTTCAACTAGACCAGGTTGCTCCAAGCCCCATCCAACCTGGCCTTGAATCCCCAGGGCTGGGGCAGCTGCAGCTTCCTGATGCAACCTGGGCCAGTGTCTCACCACCCTCACACTAAATAGTTTATTTCGAATATTTGACCTAAATCTTCCCTCTTTCAGTTTAAACCTATTCTCCGTTGTTGTATCACTACATGCCCTGGTCTTGTCTGTCTCCAGCTTTCCTGTAGGCCCCCTTGAAGAAATGGGGGATTAAGCAAATTTTGGAGGGACTTTTGCCTTTAGTTTTTCTGATCATAGATAGCAACAGCCCAAGCATTCCCACTCCCATCCTCTGACCAGCTCTGTTTTTGCAAGGGCAGCTGTAGGATTTGGCTGTGGATAAACCTACTCCTGGCATTTATGCTCCTAGATCCAGATTAATTTCCAGCTACGGGTTTTCCCCAAGAAGATATTGAAAGCAGGGGAGAAGAGTTTGTACCCAAGGCTGAGCTATACACATTTAAACACTATGGATGGGGTAGAAACTCTGCCCTTTAACTGGTTGGGAAGGTCCTAAATTTCCATTTCAATTTAATCTGTGATGCAGGATTTGTGCTGTGCTCAGCCCTGGAGTCAGAGCCAGCCAAGAGTGATGGAGAGATGTAAATGAAAAACTAGTGGGTCTTCTTGAGAAAACTTTGAACCGCCATCCAAAGAATGAATGTGTTTTCTTCTAATTAGGAGTGTTCATTATATCTCATGGTGATCTACAAAACAAGCCACATGCCAGTTATTGTTGGTACAAGCACAACAATTCTGACTGTGGGAAAAAAATATTTCCAGGCATGCAGGACACAAAACGTACTAAAGGCATTTTAATGACACTTTAATTAATCTCTGGGCATAGGTTGAACAGAAAATATCTAAAAAGGTGTGTATGTGTGTGTGTGGGGTAATAACGAAAGTTAGGACTCAAATCAAAAGATGCTTTAGTACCTGCAAAAGCTATTAAATATAATTATATTCATTTCAAATATCCCCACGCACAAAAAATGGTAAACTGGAACGAAGGTTGCAAGCAAATCTCAGTAAATCAGGGCTTAAAAAAAAGTATCAAAAGAATGTTGTGATTAACATACGAACAAAAACAAACCTGAATAAATTTAGAGTTAAGGTGAGACTTAAAAAAAGAAATCCCAAGAAGCTAGGTGTGGAAAATTACAGTGGAGGCAGCTAAACCACTTCAACTTGGGGATGCTGTGCAACAATCTAAAGAAATAGCAAGTGTGGATTTAGAAACACATTATCCTGACCTGGGACCACAGAAATGGAAATGCCTTTCTCAGGTACCTGTTGGCTGATAGAATTTATCACAACCAGTTGGGAAACTCTCGTTTCCAGTGTGTTCACCACACCACAGTCCTGCCTACTGGTACAGCTGTGACAAAGCACCTAGGGTCTCTGCAGAGAGAGATGAGTCTTTTGGTTCAAGAAGAAATGAACCTGACTTTATCCAGAATCACCACTTCCTGCCCAGTTCTTGCATGTGCTTTGCTGAGCTCGCCTGGAACTGTATCCCAGTTGTGGTTGGGAGGTGAGTCAAGCAGCCTCGGGGGGAGCCCACATACAGACATCTCCTCATGCCTTTTGTTTGGAAGGACTTTGCAGAGGAATCTAGACTTCTACATGTCTAGTATGTGGAGATCTTGGCAGTTGAGACCTGCTTTTGGGAAAAAAAAAACACCTCAATGCAAGCTGTGCCCACAGTGATACGTTCATACAATGGTGCCTGGAAAAGAACCTGGAGAGATAACCAAGGATGAAGGAGGCTCAAAGGTGCATTTTGCAACAGATGACACTACTAAAGCAAGGATTAGCTGCTAGAAGGGACGTCAAGCTTAGGAAGCAGAAGAAAGTTTTCCTTCTTGTATCATCAGGTGACTCTTCTCTGTAGATACTGATCCTCTTGGCCTTGGACGGTTCCAGCACCAGCTTTGTCTACTTGGGGTTTTTGGGAGCCAGGGGCTTGGAGGTGCCTGTTCCCATCTCAGCTTTGCCCCTGACATGTTCTGTGACGTGGCACAAATCACCTCACCCCCCTGCTTCAGTTTTGCTGTTGGTAACACCAGCAGAAAACAAATCAGTCCTTGTTCACAGAGAGTGAGTGACGCTGGCTCAGCCCTGTGATTTCTCCAAGCACATCTGATGGGAACTACCACAGCTTTTGAGTCCTTAAGCCATTAAACAAACACCCACACTGAATAGTTACCTGGTTTTATTTGTTATCATTACATTTTTCTAGTGACTGTTGGGGATACCCACATGTCTTCCCCAAATACATGGAAGTCTAGGAATGGCATGGTGGGATCTGTTGGACCAGGATGGCAAATTCTGACTAGAAGTATCAGGAGGTCCCCTCATGTCTTAAATTCAGATAAATAGTGATCCATTGTGTTCCCCAGCTGTAGAGTGTGTTGTGATCAGGGAAGAGACAGGGAAAAGACCTTTGCTGTCTGCAAAGCTCTGTTCTCCAGCAGCTTCTATGCTCCTGGACACCAGAGGTGTGGAAGAAAATGACAGCAGGCACTTGTCTTGCACAGAGGGGAAACATGCAGTGCCAGGCAAGTACAAGTGAGGGACCCATTGCAAGGAGCAGGACACTTCTGATTAAGATAAGGATAACTCAGAAGGGAGATAAACAGCTACATTACTAAGTCGCTGTAGAAAGCTGGAGCACCTTGAGGGAGGCAATGCCAGGAGTGCACTCAGCTCTGCAACTATTTTGCAATGTGTGCATCCAAGGTTGGATTCATACCAGAAGCCCAAGTAATACTATTTGGTGTTAACTCCATGACCAGTGCACACGATCCAGAAACGAGGAGAGAAACAGAGACATGAGGCAGCTCTGCAACCATCTCAGCATGGCTTTGGTAAACAGAGCTGGTACAACACTCACCAGAGCCTCAGGCACAGGCTAAGGCACCAGCTCCTCCCTCCACCCACCTGCACACAGGATGACTTGTACAATACTTGGCCCAGTGGGAGCCCTGGCAATTAATCTGGTCCCCCCACAACTCCCAACCACCCCCCCTCCCTGACACCAAACCAGCAGGTTCGGTTCTGCTTGTAAACACAACTGGACCATCAGTTGAGGCCAACTGCAAATGAGGAGTCGGGCAGGCATCCCGAGATCTGCAGCCTGTTAAAAAGCCCAGGGAACATTTTCCAGTGAGCTGGTGGATCACAGCTTTGCCAACATGGGCACCTGGGTGTGGGAAGAATGCTGGCAGGGCGATGAACTCATTAAGGTGGAGCTCTGTCACCACCTCCTGAAGGAATCCGAGATGAGTCCATCACACCACTGTATCCTTGTGCAAGTGAGTGTAGGAAGGATCAGTCACTGGAGCTCCTCTTTCCCCTGCTCTACACACCAAAGTCAGCACCATCAGGAGAAATTGGAGCCCTTTCCATGTAAGCAAACTGATCTGCTGGTATCAAGTGACTCATTAAGGGCTTACAAAACTTAAGTAGACCATAGCATTGCTCTCTAGTAGTGGGAACTTCTTGGCTTGAAAGGAGGATTTGATACCTGCCAAAAGCTCACCTTGGGCCTGGTCATGGTTAGCAATAGCAGATCTGCCCTTGGATGTGCAAGAAGTTGCAAACTGCACCTGTTTTAGTTCTGAAGAGCTAAATTTTCCAGAGATCCTGGTCACAGATGAGCTGGACCTGCACTGGGCTAATGAGGAGCTCCAAAGCCTGCAACTCAGGCAATGAGGGGTGAAGGTGGAATCCAGCTTCTGTTACACTGGACAAATACATCTACTAAAACTATGTGTTTTCTCAGCAGTTTATAACATGTCACCCTCTGCTTGCCCCTTCTTCCTTTTCCCAGTTGAGCTCCTCCAAAGAATGAAAATATCCCATGATGATTAGGTTCATTAGAGACAAATTAATCTCATTTTCTACATTTGCAGAAGCCACACTAAGAAAAACAGGTTCATGTCATACGTGATACAGAAGATTCTGTGTTTGGCTGAATGTGGAGGCAAGACTCAAGCTACTGGAAAGGTCACTGCCATGAGTGCAGAGAACACCTGGAACTTTGCCACCAGCAATATGAATTGTGTAAGAACTACCTGTTTCTCCTGCACTTTTGTTGCCAAGGTAGGAACAAGCAGTGTCCAGTTCCGGAGTCCCCAACACAGGAAGGACATGGAGCTTTCGGTGAGAGTCCAGAGGAGGGCCATAAAGATGATCAGAGGGCTGGAGCACCTCTGCTGTGGAGACAGGCTGAGGGACCTTAAAGCATCTTCCAGTACTTGAAGGGGCTACAGGAAAGCTGGAGAGGGATTTTTTACAATGGCATGGAGTGACAGGGCAAGGGTAATGGATTAAAACCAGAAGAGGGGAGATTTAGGTCAGACGTTAGGAAGAAATTCTTCTCTGTGAGGGCGGTGAGACACTGGCACAGGTTGCTCAGGGAAGCTGTGGCTGCCTCATCCCTGGAAGTGTTTAAGGAGAGATTGGCTGGGGCTCTGAGCAACCTGGTCGGAGGTGTCCCTGCCCATGCAGGGGTGTTGGAACTAGATGACTTTTAAGGTCTCTTCCAACCCAAACCATTCTATGAGAGGCACCACAAAGTCTTGATCACTGGTTTCATCAGGAAGCCATGCTGCTTTGTGTGCTATGTATGTAAGACTGAATGAATACACTCCACATTTACTCCTTTCAGGGCACATTTGCTTCACAGAAAAGACAAACTCAACATCAGCTGACTTCGGTGTGCTGCTCCTTAGTATGTATCTGTTGTCCATGGCACAGGTGTGTGCTTATTTGAAAGGGGAGGTATATATATTGTCTTCAAAATACGTAAACAAAATCTTAAATACATCAGAATTGGAATCACTGTGGCTTGGGAGCACAGTGGTCCATCATTTTGGCCCCATGGGTCACGTAGCCAAACCTTGCAGAGGACAGAACCACAAGATGTAGAGAATCAATTGGAGCAGGATTAGCAACCAAAGAAGTTGGTAGGCTGGAGATGTTTCTCCTGACTCAAAGGGACACAAGGGTTTTGCAAAACAGATCCCTTGAGATCTGAGTAAAATGAGTAAAGAGTCCAAACAAAGGTAACCCAGATGCACTGCAATGCTTGCTTGTCCTCATGGCTTTGCAATGTTTGCTGTGAAACCTCCAGGTAGACTTGAAAAACATCCCAGACAGGACACATGCATGACACCTGAAGTTTAGGTTTCAGAAAAATGAGACACTTCTCCTTTGTAAACTGTCCATCAAACCAGAGCACCTACAAGGGACTCTTGTCCCTGGTTTGGCTCAACACTTTGCACAGGTCATGGTTATATTGCCTAAATGACATCCCATGTATTAGAGAGCTGTGACACCCTCAGTGGGATCCTCAGCACAAAATTGTTGAATGTCCTTGCTTGGAGAAATTATTTTGTCAGGTGAAAGCAACCCTGAAAGGCAATAAATGAGGCATTTAGCCCGTGGTAACTGGGAGGGCTGAAGGGATGTGCTTCCTCCTGAGCTGTGGCACTGCAGATCCAGCCTTTCAGAAAGTAGGTGGCACTAAGAGTCGATGGTCGGGCTGGGTTATTAGATACTGAGGCCAAGGCCTGGATTTTGGGCTTGACTGAGCACCTGTCTCTGCAGAAAGTAGAGAGAACAACAGCATTGCTTCATTCTCAGCATCTCAGTACATGCTGACTCCAAGCCCTAACTCAGACATTTCACAGCCCACAAAGCCCAGAGAAGGCAGCTATTGTACGAATCATGAGAGGTGTATTTTCAGATCCCCCAAGTAATTTTAAGCAAGAAGCAGTTTCTCAGATAAACCCCACCAGATATCCCTGGAAGTTAAAAAGAGCAAGGAGCAAAATGAGGTCTTGATGTGAGCCCAGCCAGGCTCCTTCCACAGGAAGGCTCAGAATCAGCAGACGAAAAGAGGGCTGGATTCATGTTGGAGAACTTGTTGGAAGAGGGTCAACTAAAACCTGCACAGTCAAAGGATCTATCTGGTTCAGGAGTGAAGTAGATGGTTTCCAGCTCCAACCTCAATGAAAACAGAAATAAAGAGAGGCTCAGTTGAGGAGCAAGTTCAAGGACAGACCTGATACTGGGGGAGCTGCAGTTTTATCCACCCCGTGCGAAGGGTGTTATTCTTGTTATTTAACCCGTGGGAAGGTCTGGGTTGTCTGTACAAGCTTCACATCACCTGGGTCCAAGGCTGAAGGATGGCTGCCAGAGCAGGAAACGTTATCCTCCTCCTGTGATTGGAAACTGGGACACACACCCATCCTGTGTCCAGACACACCAGTAAGGCCAAAACAGAACTGAGAACTGCGTCCAAATTTCCCAGTAGCAAGACAATAATTCTCCCTTTGAATACATGCAATGGTTACCATGTGGGCAACAGAACCTACCAGCAGATGTACACCCCAACTGTGACCATTTTTACAGCACTTATTAAAGTAAATGGCACGTAAACGACACCTCAATGAAAAATAAACAATAGCACAACATTATTCCCTGCTCCTACTTCCTAATTTGTTACTGTATAAGGAGGGGAAAAAACATATTTTTTTTTTAAATTTGGCTGCCAAATTAATAAAATCCACAACAAAGAATGCCCAGTCCCACACCTGGGGAGGGATCAGCTTGAAGAGAGAAGACTGAAGGTCTCTTGCATGCAGCTGGCGGCCCTGGGTGACACCAGGGCGGCGGGCTGGTGACACCACATCACACTTGTCATTAGTCCAGAGCAAGCAAATGACAGGCACAGTAAGTTGTCAACCCACGCTGGCTTAGGGAAGAATTGACAGGCAAGACTTTCTAATTTATAAATCAAATTCCTACTTGTGACAAGTGATGAAACCCAATTTTTTGTGAAAGTGTGTAAAGTCTCTTTCTCCCTCATCCCCTTGTTTAGGCAATAAAATAACTCTTTTCTGTTTGGCTTTATAAATCTGCTTAAGGGAATGCTCACATGGAGAACACAATGAGGAGCTGTGTATTGATTAGAAAGGACTTGTCTCTTTTGTTTTAAAATTATGTGGAAGATCTGGAGCATGTCCAAAGAAGGGCAACAAAGCTGGTGAAGGACTTTGAGAACAAGTCTTATGAGGAGCTGCTGAGGGAACTGGGGTTGTTTAGTCTGAAGAAAAGGAGGCTGAGGGGAAACCTCACCACCCTCTGCAACTGCCTGAGAGTATCTTGTAAAGAGGTAGGCACTGGTCTCTTCTCACAAGTAACTGGTGATAGAACAAGAAGGAATGGCCTTCAGTTGAGCCAGGGGAGGTTTAGACAAGACATTAGGAAGAACTTTTTCACTGAGAGGGTTGTCAGACATTGGAACAGGCTGCCCAGGGAGGTGGTTGTGTGGAGCAAACAAGAACTGGAAGGAAAACCATGGGGGAGACTGACAAAGGGGAGAGGGCAAAGGGGGCATGGTGGTCCTGTAGCCCCCAGCTCTTCTCATCTCTTCCTCTAGAGGAGAGTTTAATATCCTGGTGCAAAAGGTCCCTCCATAAGCATGAAGAGCTGCTCTTTGGATCATGGCATGGTTTGGGTTGGGAGGGACCTTTAAATGTCATCTAGTCTAATCACCCTACAGTGAGCGGGATCATCTTCCAGTAGAGCAGGCTGCTCAGAGCTCTGTCCAACCTGACTTTGAATGTTTCCAGGGTTGGGACATCCACCACTTCCCTGGGGAACCCGTGCCAGTGTTCCACCATCATGATAAAAGATTCCTTCCTTGAATCTAGTCAAATCTCCCCTCTTTGAGTTTAAAACCATCACCCCTTGTCCTGTCACTACAAGCCCTGCTGAAACGTCTGTCCTCTCCTTCACCCCATGCACACCTTGAACAGGCTGAAGCAGCACCTTCGAGGGAAGGCCCAGCAGGATCAGCTGCCATTGCCCACGTTTAAAGGCTTCTGCTCACATCAGCCAGGTATGAGCTGTTTGCTGGCCGTAAATCTCCCGTTACAGCCTCCTTTGCTATACACCACACACGGATTAATAGCAGCTTTCTACTTTTTAGGTTACAGCTGAGCTGAAAGTCCCCAGAAGAAAGGGAGAGTTTCCTAAGCAGCATGACTGACAAGACTGTGAAGAGGGAGTTTATTCAGAGCATTATCTAATTCATTCCCTGGCGAAGGAAACTCATCTACTTTTGAGACTTAAAACTTCTAAAGAAAACTGCTATGATCTAAAGAGATTGGCCATAAAACTATTTGTATTGAAAACTTAGCCAGCATGCCTTTAGTGAACTTCATTCATTAACATTCTTCCTGGCAAGGTTTCCATATCTCAGCGTTCATTTTATACTTTAATTTGGTTAGTAGGTCTTTGTTTAATCGTCCTATTGAAAGGAGAACAAAGAAGGTTTAGGTGATACAGTGAAGTAATACACTATATTTTATCTCTGGAAAGCCCAGACAAAGTCAGCAGGCTCTGATACCCTCCGATTGGGTTTTTTTAATTCCCTTTCTCTTCCAGGACATTTGGAATCACAAATCAGTTGTGGAGCATAAAGATCCTCACTGTACTTAGCTGCGGACACCTTCAGAAGAGAAACACCTTGTCAAGCAGAGAAATGAGGCTTTGAGCACAACATAGAGCCCCAAAGGAAGATTATCTCAGGGAAAGTGCATCCCTGTTACTCCAGGGATGGATGCTCTGCATTTATATCTCTGCCCTCCAATAAGAAATAAGTAGTCAAGATAGTTTCTTCTGTTTCTGAGCTTTGCATTTATCGTCTTGGTATTATTGGCACTGGGTGCAAAGCTCGTTAGCAAGTCGCAATTTTGCCTAATGACTAACACGCTTTGCAGTGAGCACCCACGTTTATTCCAGTGACCTGCAGGCACAGGCTGCCCCAGAGCAGGATTTTACAGGATAAAAAGGCTAAAAAACCCACTTTATTTCACAATCAACGGAGCTGCTCTCCAGCCCCAATGTTGGCCGCACGAGCGGGCAGCTCCTGGGCTGTTGTAAACTGACACAGCTCTGACTGACTCCCAACTGACTCCAGATAATAATCTGGCCCCAGAGTAAAGGCAAGAATCAACAAGCTTTTCTCACGGAATAACTTTTGCACTCTTTTCTTGAATATTTGCTACCAATCCTCTCTGCACCGCTTAAATCCACTGCACACGGCGCATGAGTAAAGAGAGGGGAAATTGTATCTGTCTTCTCCTTATCCCATGGGCAGATGGCGAGTTGTCTTCTCACTGGAAATTCTTCCAGTCTTTACTTTCTAAGCTTTTAACCAGTTATACTCCATTTTTCCAGAGGCAGTGCTCACAAATGGCCTTCCTCTTCAATGAAGCTGCCCTCTGAGGCAGGACAACCATTGGGAGACACAGATGTTCCCATGACATCCAACGAGCAAACCAACCTGCAACCTACCTGCTGTGCCCTCTTCCCATGGACAGTGATGTCCAAGCCCAAACCATAAACAGACTCAGAGGAACACAAATGCCCAACCATAAAACCAAGCAGCAAATCAAGGGAGCAACCCTAACTCTGGCAGGTCTTATGGTGAAGAAACACAACCCATCAAATTATAGCAGCAAATACAAACAGCTGGTGAAGCAGCCGGGCTTGCTCGGTGTTGGGTGGTACGAGGGGCTGTAAGGAAGGTCCATGCCACATGGCTGCTCAGAGGGTAACTATTTTTGGAAGCTGATTATTCTTTTATACCACAGATTCCTGATACACACTAGTTTAAGTGGAAGGGGAGGCAAGGCTGGCTTCAAACCGATGACCCGGAGGTGAAGGGCCCCTTCTCCCGTTACTAATCCCGTCAGCCACACAAGCCTCCTGAAAATGATGCTTTGGTTTTATTGCCACAGGGGTCATTTATAAAATCATAAAACCCAGGGTAGGAAACCAACCTGGCAGCAGCAACACACAAGCATGCATAGAAATAGCTGAAGGGCCATCAGAATGGCAAAGTTCAGCCCTCCCAGGGCACGCTGAATAATTCAGTTGATTAAATGTGAGAAGTTCTGATTAACTGAGGGGAGGAGGAAATTGATAAACAACTTACCAAAAAGCTAGTTCTTTATTATTGCAACCAGAAATGACCAAAGACTGTGTATTTTGCATGTTTGCACATCACAGGTGGAAAAAAACCAAACACAACAAGAATCAGGTTTGCAAGATCCAACAATTCAAAATAAAATAAAATAAATCAAACCCAAGAGCTCTCTTGATTGGTAATTAGAAGGGACGGAATATAAATGAGGTGGCATTGAACACAGAAGGTAACAGTGCACTTTTAATAAACCAATTTCATCCACATCTCCACTGATTTGCAATTTAACAGTTCTATCAGCAAAGCCTCATCTCCCTAACTACACTGGTACTTTTAAAAACATGACTAATTCATTCTCATTAACATCAGTTTGGATGCTTTTAAAAAATAACTCTTAATATCTGCGCAACAGGTTAAAGGGCCATATGAAACATCAGATGTTTCTCACTGTCTGGTTTAAAGTAGAAATATCCCCAAATTAACCAATGAAGTCTAAAACTACTTTGAAAACAAAAGGTACGATTCTTTTTACAGATTTATTCTTATATTTTATTTAGTGCTGAGACTCATTGCACTACAGTATCTAATACTGACTTTTTTTTCCCCTCTGCCATTTCCCCCCTCACTTTCAATGGGGAGTGCAACTTGTATTCACTTAATTGGCCTTTCCAAGGGGATACACAAAGCAGAGTAACACATCGTCTGGCCTCAACACCATTCTGCATCTCCTCCATCTAAACACGAGCCTGATCATTTTGGCAAACTCACCACTGCTCGTTAAAAAAAAACAACAAACAAACAACAAATCAAAATGCTCAGTTCCAGCTACAGATGAATACACTGTAGCTGCCATTAGAAGTGCAGAGCCCCCTGGCCTAAGCTCTACATTCAGAAGGCATTTAAGCACACGTAGAACCAAGTGTGGGAACAGGCTCCTTGAAGGCAATGGGATTACTCACTTCTTAAGAAGTTACCACATATTTACGTATCTGAATCGAGGCCTAATTATGGTGCTGGCCAACTCCTCCTGCACGCACCGCTGGGGCAGATCTCACCAATCCCTTAAAGCCATAAGGACAGGTGTAGATCACCTGGGCTTTTAATAGCTGCTAGGTTTGTATTCTCAGGCAAACAAAAATAAAAACCTTCAAGCCTTAAAAAGAAAAAAGAAAAAAACCCCAACCTTTATAAATATCAGCTATTTACACGTGTGGAAATCTTTTAATGGGCAATGTTTTTACACACTGATGAAATGTACAATGAAAAGGTACATTGACAAAGACTAAAAAAACCCAACAAAAATGAAAGTATAAAATATATTACAGGTCCACCCAAACAAACTCACACGGAAGAAAAAAAAAATGGACACAATAGAAACTTTTTTCTTTTTAAAAAATAGAAGATATATCACAAAAGCTTGAACATGTTTATTTTATGTTAGTACTAAAAATCAAGGAAAAAAGCTTCATATATTCTCATCACAAAAATATTTACCAGCCACTTTTTATTTCCACATTGTGATTATCTGGCTCAGCAGAAGTAGAGGCTGAACTGTATCCTGACTGCAGAAATGATTCCAGAAGGTCTCCTCAGTTTACAACTTACTGCAATTTACATTTTCTCCTCCTCTCAGCACCTTGCTGCAAAGGTCCAAGAGGGATGCATAACAAATTGAGAAAGAATAGGACAGGTATCTGTATTTACAACATTCATCTTTGTTGCTGCCGAGCCCCGGGTGCGGTACCATGAAGTACTGACATCTTCACGTTGCTCTGTGCAAATTGCCCTTGGTAGCTGAAAGATGGGATCAGAATGTACCAAAATCCAACCCCCTGGGCTCAGCCGGTCTGTGAAACGCTGCAGCCCCTGACAGAGAGCATCTCCTCACCCTGATTCACTCCAGAATCCTAACCCTAACAGTTGGTGATGGAGGGTGACTCAGAGCAGGCTGGATCCCCCCTGCAACCGAGTCAGGGCAGAAGGTGCCGCGACGACCGCACGACTCCAGTCCGTTGTGAAGTCTTCAGTGTGCCCTGTGCTTCCTCTTCTTGTGTTTTTTATCCTTCTTTTTGTTGGCACACTTGGAGCAGAACCACTGCATCTCTTCTGGGGGTGCAGCTGTAAGCCCAACGCAAGGCCTGCGGGCAGGAAAATATCGAATCATTTCAGTGGAGTAACGTGGCTTTTGTTTCTTAGCCGAAGAAATGAAACTTTTCCAGTGGGAGACAGGATCTGGCCTTCAGATCAATGTAGCAATTATATCATCATTATCTTAATTAATATAATGATCAAACAGAAATCTAAAAAACACTTGCTTTGAAAAAAAAATACACTGAAAGGACATTCAGATACGAAATGTTATTTTGATAGAAAATACAAGCACACTTTCAGGTATATTAGGCTAGATTAAAATAATTTTCCATTGCTGCTTTTAACATATTTGCAAAAAACCTTGATATGTGTCTGCTTAAGAAAACACCTAAAAAGTGATTAATTCCCTCCAACCCTTTTATACAAGCTGACATTTATATTTCTGTTCATACAATGCTTCATAATTTGAAATGTCTATCTGTATACACTATGCTCATAATCCTGTAGTTCTCACAAAATTACCAGAATCAGCAATATTTCCCAGCAGCTTCAAAAACAACTGTTATCACCAACGACCATTAATTAAAAAGTAACTCTCCTTCACAGCTTAAAATCTGCTTCTTCAAATTCCAGAGAAACAGAGATAAAAATATCTTCCAGATGATTCAATTGGACACAGTACAGACATTTAAATATTCCCAGCATCACGAAATATTTCTTAAAAAAAAGTAGTGTTTTAATAATAGAGCCCAAATCTGCCAGGGAACAGCAGAATAGGAGGGATGAGAGCAACTTACCAGTGATACCAATCATCACAGTCATCACAACCTATCATTGGACTGCCATCATCTGGCTTGTTACAGCCAGGACAGATCCAGATCTGGTTACCCCACTCGTCTCGGATCTGGTGCAAAGGAAAGGAAAGTTAGCTGGTTTGCAAGGCTAAACAGGCAGCAAAATTAAAAGAAAAATATAAGTTAAAAAAAAAAAAAAAGTTTCTTGCTTATCTGACAAAGCAGTTTGGCAGCCACCGTTGTTACTTATGAATTCTCTGATCCAAAGTGCTCGGCGTTATGTTTTAATTGATTTTCCTGTACTGTACACGACGACAAAAGCAGGTAGTTTTCTGTATTGTCCAGTAAACCAGTAAAGCCAGTTACACCACCCGACCTAAGCAGAGGAGTTCACATATAGCAGCCAGGGCTTAAGGACACAATTCCTCCTCTGTCTATACTACCACAACTTTTTAAAGTCTACCTTGTTAATGGCAAGAAGGAGCAATGGCAGCTTCTTGCATAAGATAACAGTTTTATATGCATGTAAAATATACAGTGCCATGTGTCTATATTGCTGTATTACTTATTAGCCAAAGTCTTCAACTTCAACTAGCTGATAAGATCAGGATATAAAAAAAGTTGTTACTGAGTAACTTTCCATTCCCCTTATGACATTTATGTCACAGTACAATTTACTAAAGGGTAAACGAAACAAGAGAGGCAGATCATTTACAGTATTAGGCAGCTGCTTAAGGGATTTATCATATTCAGAGCGGTATGAATTATTATTATTTTTAATGTTTATATCCTGCTAGACCCATTATTTGTATTTTTAAATTTCAAACGGTTTCCTTAACAGTTCTTTGGTAAAAACACATGCAAAATGTCATGATACCCACTCAAAGAAGTGCAATTAACAATACAAAGCAGCAAATGTCTGGGGTATTACCCAGATTTCATAATTCCTTTATGAAGATTTGCACATTACCACTGAATCTCAAAAGCATGAACTGTTTTGTTCTCAGCTTTTGTGCATTAGTGCATCTAGACGTATCTAAGGCAAGAACTTTTTGCTATCTGTACAGCTTACAAAAAATTATATTAAAAAGTAGTTGATGAAAAGCCCCAAATGGTCTTGGAAAAAAAAAAAAAAATGAAAAGAAGGCACTACAAGGTGGTCTGTACATCTTACACCTCGTCCTGAAAAATCAATAGGAATGTACCAGAGCTGCAACCAACACATTACTCTTGATTGACTCCTCTTAAAGCCTTGTATTTTTTGTGTGTGATTTAAAACTAAAAAATACAAAGCCCAAGAATACTAAGCAGGGAACAATCCCCTTCCCTACAGCGAAATGGAGGAGGCAACATCATACAAGGAGCTTGATTTTAAAGCTGATGGATTGCAATAATCATTCCTATCTACACATCTAATCTCACATCTCCAAAGACATTTTAGGTTGGTGGAGAAGCATCTGCTCTGCAGGTAAACTGTCTGCACCTGGCGTCACTTCTGGGGGGTAATCCTGCTGGGGAAGGAGGAGATGCTCTGCCATGCTGCTGCAGAGGAACAAGGCTGCAGGCTCTTGTGCTGACAGTTACAGCCCCTGACAACCTGCCTGAGCAACCTGGGCACCCACACCATCCTTCAGCACGAGCACCTGCACTTGGCAGGCACCCAAGTGGTGCTGCCTGTTTCAAGCAGCACTGCCTGATGTTGCCCCATTAGAAGACATTCCCTAACTTTTCCAAACTTTTTTTTTTTTGGGGGGGATGCTTGCCTGCAGAATACTTGTCTCAGGCTTTCAGGGGCTGGAGAGGGACAAGGTGGTTTATAATCACTGAAACTTCTCCCTGTTTGTTAAACAAGGAATCAGACTGCTGAATGAGTATGTTAAGAATCCTGTGTAACTCCTCATTCCTCAATGAGCCAAGGGTTGTGGAAGAACAGCATGTGATTGCTGAATGGTACTTTAGTACAAACTGCTGGCTGTTAATGATCAGAGCACACTTGCTGAGGTGCTGTCCTACAGGGAGATCCCACATTGCACCTTTTTTTTTAAACTCTAAAATCATTCTCCTGTCCTCCCCTGCAGAAGGGAGTTGCACACCTCTGTCACACTGGCTCCACTCTTATCTTTAGAAGAGCTTTCCCATGTGACCTGGAGAAAGCCATTTCATCATCATTCTGTGTCCTGGATTCCCTTTGTACAAGTTGCTAACAGTTATTAACTGTTGCCTTCTTCCTCAACCAGCTTGGTTCAGCTTTTTTGTCTTATAAACATCCCACATCAGGAGTCTCTCTGCCTGTGCACTTGGTTGGATTCTAATGCAGTAAAGCCCTGATTTTTACTATGATGTTGTGAAAGAGAGAAAAAAACCTAGAACCTACGTGTCCTTTGAATTCTCCATACATTGTTACCACTGGAAGTACCCAAGAAAAATTCTAGGTTTTCCTTATTTAGACTAACATAATCTCTTAATTATTTGCTTTTAATGCCTACTGAAGAAAATCAGATGTAGTGCAGTATTTTGAAAATGCTTCTCTCTTAAGAGTGAATTTCAAGGCTTCTGGGCACTCCTGCAAGATATGAGTGACACTGCATTTACACCTGTGGTACAGAAGGTGAGGATGTGTAACCTGCACCCTAAAGATATGCACAGCCCATGTGCAGTCATCTGGTGCTGTAACCAACTTGGCAGTGAAATGTAGCAGCTGTTTAAATAGAGACCAGTAACATGATACAAGAGTTAAGTCCAGAAGGGAAGAGCACCTTTTCCATTAGAAATGGCAGGATAGATTTACACACCAGGAATCATTATAAAAACAGGAATTAAAAAGAAAAAAAAAAGAAAAACCCTTCATAATTTGCAATTAAAGCACAAGAAACTGTAATAAATGCACTTTTCAGGTGTTCTAAATTGTGAGATTTTTAAACTCTTCCCCACTACAGATAAGCAAGGTGTCACCAACCAAGCTGGAATGTAGCCAGTACTGGGAGGATAACAACACTGCTACTGGTGTTAATGGTATCTGCTGCTCTTCAGTGACCAGAAATGGTCTGGACTTCCTTTTACATTGCATCTAAAGCACGAATCTTCAGTAGCATAGCAATCCTAGTCCTGCCCAGAGGTCCATGTTCTTAGAGAGAATGTAGTTCATACATCATATTGGATGGGAGACTTTTCTAAAGGAATGAAGAAGTCTTAATGCTACCAGAGGTCAAATTCACAGCATACGTGAAACAGACTAATGAACTGTAGATTAATGAACTATCTACAGACTTCCTGAGATGGACAAACATTTGCAATTTCTGTATGTTGAAGAAAGCAGAATAGAGATTAGTGGACTCCACAGCTTTCAAATGAGGGCTACATCAAATTATTGATGCTGTATGAAGGTTTTGTACTTTACCTGTCTGACAGCAAAATCTATGGCAAGGTTGACATTTGAGGTTTCAATTCAGCACTTACGAAAGCATCTATAAAAAAACATCCCCACCTCCAAAAATAAATGCTCTTGCTCAGTTAGCAAAAAATGCCAAGTGGGATATAAATGGACATGTTAAAAGAAACTTCAGTATTGAACTGGGAACACAGAAAAAACTCTGTGCTAGTAGTAGTGTTTTAATTAAGTTATTAACCCCTCAAAACACGTGCATGGAAGCAAGCACTAGATAAAGAGTGGCTTAACAGAGAGCAACGTCACAAGTCCAGGCACCAGCAGTTTGAGATGATGAGTCACTCAGGAGCTCAACAACTCAAGAGATGAATGTCACTGGTGCTGGGACACTGGGACAAAGCACGACAGTATGTGATACCTACCACATAAGTACTGACAGTCTCGGTCACCACGCTCCTCACCGGAGCTTTGGAACCTCCTGCCGCCGGGACAGCTGGAGAGGGTGGTGGGATCAGGGCTGGTGAGACAGTGGCCTGTGGAGGAGGAGGAGCTGGAGCTGGAGGAGGGGTGACATGAACAGGAGCTGGCACTGGTGACGGCACGGGTGGAGGTGTTTTGGGTCGGCCCACAGGAGTAGCAGGTTTGGCCTCTGGAGCTGGCACCACTTTGCTGATGACTCTGTAGGACCAAAAATGAGAATCATTAAGAGTTGATGGGAAAGAAAGCAACCATCAATCACTGACTAGATAGAAAGAAAAGACAGTGCAGATAACTCACATCACTTTTGAGTCATTGTAGAGCCTGTTTCAACCCAACACAGGGGATGTTGTCATTGCTACACCCATCCATTGGACTGGATAAAGCACAGAACCATTACCAAGTGGACACCAGGACAGCCTGAACCACTCTAAAGCTCACTGTCATACAAATATTCTCTGTGGCTTTACTAAACCTTGTTTCATTAAGTTTTATTACATTAGCTCACTTTGTGGGAAATACTAGAAAGGAAAGTTAATCAGCTGTGAACAGCACTGATTTTAATCTCCAAACTGAGAGACGATATCATCCTCTTAAGATCCTACATTAGGGGGTTCTCCAAATATTTGCTAGTTTGGTATTTCTTTCCCCAAATGTTTATGAAATCAGCAGTGGATCTAGTCAGGGCAAATAAATGACGCAGACTATATACTCAGCAGTTAAAATATTGCTACTTACTTGAGTAGCTGAAGTAGACAGGATGTAGCTCTAGTAAATACACAGTATAGAATAATCTTGCCCAGGAAGGGGGACACATAGAGGACCCAACATTTATTCATAAATGTTGATACACAGTGTTACTGATGTGCATGCAATTTCATGGACAAAGCCCTTACTATGAGGCTCTAGATTAGAAACATAAAGAAAAGCAAAAGGAGTTTTAGAAAACAAAAAGCCAACAACAAACCACTCAAACAAAACACAGGATAGGTCTATTTGTTTTACCACATTTTGGTAAATCATTTAACAAACTTATTTATATTTCAATGGTAACTGTAGGAATGCAACTGGTTTCTGATGTAGGAAGAAGGTGATTTAAAGAAAGGTTAGACATTCCAGAGAGGAGGATATCTTAAGAAAGCAAAAGTTGGAGACACCAGTAGGAAAACCATGACGAAAAACAAATTCCAAAAATTCCTAGGAACCAGGGAAGTCCAGCTCCACTCTCAAGTGGAATTCCACATTGAACTTCAGAGTTTACTGCAACTCTCTTAGGATATTCAAAAGGGAATATCACTATGACTGGAGACACCGTCTGCACTTCCAGTCAATAATCCAACCTACCATTTGAGAAAAGCTTGGAATTACACAGTACTTAATGCTTGGCTTAAATAATAAAGTTTTTCTCCCAAGATACTACATCAGAACTATGGCAAGTTATAATAAAACCAGACTTAATAAAAGGAAAGAGAGCACTGGGTTTGGTATCCTTGCCTAACATGCCAACTGTAACATCACACCTACCTTCTCAGACCTACCATGAATGGCTAGGGAAAGAAAACCAAAACCAAGGAATATTAGAGACTTAGAACGGAGAGGGTGTTAAGATGATTTTCCATCAGCAACACATTCATAAACATTTCACACCACTCAATATTCTAGTGACTGCTTCAGGTACCTAATCTGGGAGCTCAGGTTCTTTGTATGTGTCAGTAAGGTGCTGGACTGTAATTCAAAGTATAGAACTCCTAATTTATGCTGTCTGTGACTTGTAGGAAGGAAGGAAGTCCCAATATTAGGCCATTCTGGGAGCAACCTACACATAAAATCCAGTCTTTTTCTCCTGTTAATGGAGTACATCCAAACTCCTCTTTTTTCTCTCACCAAGGAAGTTTTCTCTTTGCCTCTTGAATGTCCATGATGTATTTCTTGTCCAATTAGACGTTTTGTTTTCCTAAGGCTCCCTGGGGCTCTTGCTAGACTGGCCACCCCAACTCAGATGTGCCCTCCTCCTTCCACTGCTCCCACAGAGAACCCTGGCTCCCAACAATGATAATCTAAGACCTTGGTTGGTGGCAATACTCCCACAGTTTGTAAAGTCACCCTCACAACTTGAGAGCCACCTCTCAATAAAACCAATATTACCAATAATAGAAGTGAGGAGAGGGACAGACAGCAAAATGTTTGGCACTGCAGTTGTAATTTGGATGGTTTCAAATATTATTACCCCTTATTTTCCTGCCTCCCTCTTCCACTCCCCTGCAAGTAAACAAAGTCTTGCTACAAGTTCTTCAGGGAGTCAACTCTCCCTAAGTCTAGACTAGAAAATGTATTAGCTAATAGGATTTTAAACACAACTTTGCACACAGTGTAAACAGTTTTAAAGAAGTATTAGCTAATACAGTTTGAATAAGAGTGGCCATGCCCAGCTAGCATATGAAATTAAATCACAACAGTTTCTTGGTCTAGATAAAGGCAGGTTCTCCTCCTGAACAGGGTCTTCAAAGCCACTTCACTAATAACTGCAGAAGATAGAAGGAACATCACATATGAAATCTTCAGAAACGACAAATATTCATTAGCAGGTGACACACGCTCACTGATTGGCTGGTTTGCTTGAAGTCTGCAATTAGGACATGTTCAGTATACAGGGCAGCTTGTTTATCTTGATATTAGAGCTCAGTTATCAAAACAGGAGATCGGCACTTTGGAGCACGCTTGGGCCTACCACTCCCTTGGGCTAATAAAGTTCAGAGACTTTAGACTCCAGAGTGGAGAAATGAATGTGCTACACCATTAGTGGTGATGGAGTAATCTCAGCGAGGGTGGTTTAGCCTGTCCTCCTTCCTGAAGAAGGGGCTGCATACATGGCAATATGGAGGTGGGGAGAAATCAAAGGGAAACAGAAGTCCCACGACTAATAATTAATGTTACTTCAGACTTGGAGAGAAACCTGATATCAAAACATTATGTAAATGATGGTAAGATTGATGAGCTCTATTTTATAGACAGGAAAAGTGAGGCTCAGAGCACACTACAAGTAGGTGGTTCTCACTACAGCAGAACTTCAATCCTCCTGGTGCTAGGTCCTTGCTAAGATTTATACTCTACATTTGGACATCACCAGACATCTATTGTTACCTTCTTTCCCAAATATGCTTTTCCTGTGCTTCCAAAATCAGCACTTCTAAATTTCAAGTCTGCAAGTACAATACTAAATATGACAAAATTTCACCTCCTTCCCCACCCCAATTCAAAAACATCTACAACTGAGGCTGGATTAATATTTGTTGAGGTAATCAAATACAAATGAACATCAATGACCATCAACACACTCAGAGGCCTGAGATAAGAATTACAGTTCTCTACAGGCTGCTTCCCTGACAATGTATCACAAACATGCTCTACACTGAAGGACAAAAAGTAAATTAAAGTTGGTTTTGAATGAAAATCGTTTATCCGGAATGAAGGGGTGTGAGAAAACTCTTGGAATAGATGTTGTAATAAGACCCTCCACAAATCATAACTACAGGCTACCACTCCCGTAAAAATAAACTTGAATTAATGTAAACACTGTGTATCTGGTTGTGTTTAACCTAAATTCATTGTGGATTTCTTTTTAAATGTGAGCAGGAACTGTATTTCTTACAGAACCTCCGAGTATTTTTAATTGAACACAGGTATTGATACACCTCTTCATAATGGTGGAGTGAATGAAAACCTGCCAAGGACATGGTGTGAACTTTGGGGTTGTCCTGTTCTGAGGTGGGAGCTGGGCTGGGTGATCCAGGCTGTCTGAGGAGACAGTTGTGCCACTATCCCTGGAGACATCAAAGAAGACAGATGTGGTGCCAGGGGACAGGGTTTAGTGGTGGATGCTGCGGAGTTAGGTTAGTGGTTGGACTCGATGATCTTGCAGGTCTTTTCCAACCAGAATGATACTGTGACACTGTAAATGAAAATCCATTTTAACCATTCCTCTGGGGCAATCACTCCGTTCACAGCTACAGATCCAAACCTAAACAGGATGAAAATGAATTGTTGCCTTGCAGGTAAAGTGTAAATTCTACCAAGATTTTAAGCGTGGCAACAGGTCAGTTGGTTTATAATCAGCTCTAAGTGACACGAGCTGTAAGATGCTACATCTGGTGCAAAAAGACGCTTCAAGGTGTGAAATGGTTTCCTACCTTTGGAAGTAATTTATTTGATTTCATTCTGATCCTTATGCCCGAAAGCCCCATTAACTGCTTCATATAAACAACAGGGAAAAGACACGTACCGAAAGGAAATGGCTTTTCAAAAATAGGATATATGCCACAGGGCTGAATGATTGCTATGGGTGATGAGCTCCAAAAACACACTGCATTAGTGTTTCTGAAGGTCTAGTGAAAATATCACAGCAATCTTTGTTTCTCAGAGGCAGAGCTCCAAAGAAGCTGTTTCTCTGCCCAAAGGAAAAACATTTGAAAAGTCCCAATTCTTCTTTGAATCCATGGCCCATTTTTAAGCAAGGAGCAGGAGCTAAAAGGGTCTTTGTATGTTGGAAAATGGCACCATCAACTACACCGACATAAATAAAAATAGTACATAATCACTTGGATTATGAGAGGATTATTATCATATATTAGTATTGATATTCCTTATTGATATAAGTTCCTCAGCACTAGAAAGTTAAATGGCGTAACTATCTTATTACTGAAAAATTTCATACCTGGAACTGAGATTGTTGCACCAGAAAAAAACATAATACTCTAAGACCTATAACACCCAGGGGAATTAGGAAGATTTCCATATGGTTTAGATTATTCACAGATTAAAGGTGATTTTGAAAATTTTATTCTAACCCTAGAGGAGAATTGGTGTAATTTAAGATCTGTAATGCAAGCTAATTCCCATAGTACTTAGAGAAAGGGAAACTTATTTTTTATCACTTCTGCCCTGCTGAATATTTTATTCTGTGCAAACAAGTCATATTGACAGATACAAACTCCACAAACACAAGCTATGACCAACTTGTGGCTTTGCAGAGTGCCAAAATGTATCAAAGCTCCAGCAGACCTTCTAGCAACTTTGCAAGTAAAAAGACTTCTGAAGGGCGACCGTATCCTGGGCTGCATCAAGAGAAGTGTGGCCAGCAAGGCCAGGGAGTTGAGTCTGTTCCTCTACTCTGCTCTGGTGAGGCCACACCTGGAGTGCTGTGTACAGCTCTGGAGCCTTCAGTGCAGGAAAGACATGGAGCTGCTGGAGAGGGTCCAGAGAAGAGGCATGAAGATGACCAAAGGGCTGGAGCAGCTCTCCTATGAAGACAGGCTGAGACAGTTGGGGCTGTTCAGCCTAGAGAAAAGAAGGCTCTGGGGAGACCTTAGAGCACCTTCCAGTACCTGCAGGGGGCCTATAGGACAGCTGGGAAGTGACTTTTTACCAGATAGGGAGACAGAACAAGGGATCATGGTTTTAAACTGAAAGAGGGTATATTTAGGTTAGACATGAAGAAGAAATTCTTCACCATGAGGGCAGGAAGGTACTGTAATAGGTTGCTCAGGGAGGTTGTGGATGCCCCATCCCTGGAGGTGTTTAAAGACATGTTGGATAAGGTTTGTGCAGCCTGGTCTAGTGTGAGGTGTCCCTGCTCATAGCAGGGAGGTTGGAACTTGATGATCTCTAAGGTGCCTTCCAACCTTCACCATTCTGTGATTCTATGATTCTACTTAAATTTGAAATTAAGAACAATATTTTCATGTAATAAATTGTCCACAATGTGATACACTTCCTGCCCAGGAAAATGAACTTTTGAACACTTATTCCAAGATATTATCCATTTTTATGGATGCTGCCTGGTCTCATACAAATGGCACAATTTCCATGCAAGCATGTTGACCTTCACTGGTGCACATGGAGCCCATTTTCCATTTCATCTCCACAGCAAAACCCAGCAAACACCTCTTCCTGGGCAAATGAGTCTAGTGATTCTGCAGGCATCGTGTCACGTAATCCCATTCACAAGTTTATTGAGTTTCATCTTAAAACTGGTTAATCTTTTTCTCCCCACCATTACCCTGTTCCAGCATCTCACTGCTTGGGTGGCACAGCAACCTCTTCTAATTTCCAGCCTACATTCACAGCCAATTAAGTCCCATTTCTTTTTGTGCCAAAATTGTTCTTTAGCTTAAATTGCTTTCTCCCTCCAAAATGTTTACTTGCCTGAGGTATTTGTAGCCAGCAATCACATACTCTCTTCACACGCTAGACTAAACACACAAAGTTGCTCTCCTCTCCTATCACAACACAGACTCCCCTATGCTCCCCCTAACAGTGCTTCAAACCCTCCTCTGCACCTGCTCTTCCCAATTCATCCCTCCTGAACTGCTTTCAAGAATTGAATGTAACATTTCAGATGAAGTATCAACAGGTTCTCATAAGATGGCCTGGACACTTTCACTATCTCTGCTAAGATCACCTCCTGTAATACATCCTATGATCACACTTGTCATACGTCAGCAACTCTGTCACTGTGTGATCAACTAATGATCCCTCACCCCTTAATGCACCAGCTGCAGTGTTACACCTACTGATCAGCTCTTTAAATTTCTATTGGTACATGTCAAATGCAAAGCTTTAAACTCCAATTTTTCATTTAATGAATTAAATAACAATTCTTCTTTCTATTTGAGGGGATTCAGCTCTTTCCAAACAATCATCAGATCCTCATTTGTATTAGCATGGTCCTTCAACCTTACTGGCAACCAAAGGCATCAGTGTTCTACCTCCTTCTGTGACAAAGGTAAATTAAATTATTAAATCAAGCCAGTCCTGAAATACATCCTTGAGCATGCTCACTAGCAGCCTCCTCTCTGGTTTGACAAGCTCTCTTACAACTCTGGGTTGCTGTCTTCCTTTGAGCTAGTTCCTTACTGCTGAGCAATTCCTCTGCTAATCCTGTCTTTTCCAGCTTCACTATGAATGTCCTGTGTGATAGTATTAATGTTTTCCTGAAATCCAGCTTGAATTTGCCATCTTTTATTCATCCAGAAGAGAGCATCCCTTCTCCCAGTGGTAGGAGAGATGTCAACTTTATTCCAGCTACACATCTGTGAGCGTCATACCTCTTCACCACAGCTGAGACCTTCCCTTGGAGGGGAAGCCATTTGATCCTGCACCCAGTAACCATTTCCCCACTGCAGAAGAAAACACTCTGCAGTGGGAGTTGGAGGAAGGTGCTCTCAGCACTGGTGGTGGAAACAGATACCTCAGATGAAACACAAAAGATCAGCTGTTGCAGCTGCAGCTCTTGAAGGAACTGCCAACTGGACTAGGCTTACCTAGAAAATCAGTTGCTTTCTCAGAGATTGATATCAAGCCCGTTGATATGGTTTACTTCTGGTTTGTGTTTTATTACATTACTTCCAAGCTTTTAATCAGCTCTTCCTCCAAAATCTGTTTTATAATTACTTGCACTGCTGTCACCGGGTGTCTAGATTACTTCCTCTTCTTCCCTTCTTCAGCACTTCTATTATTTACTAAAAACAGATTTGACAAACTTTGCATTTTAAAATAAAAAGAACTGTATTAGAAATTACTTGTCACCAGGTCTGCAAATTCATGACCCACTTCTAGAATTTGGGAGAAACATTTTCCCATTTCTTGACTTCAGTGCATAAAAGTTTCTGTATTTTCCTTCCCAATTTGTGATGGTAATTTCCATTGCTGTCAACCTACTGCTGGTATCCAATCTTGTCCTACTCAATGAAGAATGAATACAGGATCAGAAGGAAAGTATTCTTTTGGTTTTTGGCTCATACCTACATTACCCTTCATCTGCTCTCAGTCTGCATTTCCATGGTCCTCCTTCTTCCCTTCTTTTCCAATTTTGTCAATATCCTTCACAACATTTTATTTCAGCTTGACTTCTGCCAAGAGTGACTTCACTTCCACAGTCTTTTGCCTTGAAGACACAACTTCTTTGGTAAAAGTCCTTTTCTCCTAGAGGGACGATGCTTATTCCCATCAGGAAAGAGTTACTCATACAATTCATTCTGTGGGCATTTTGCTACAAGTGCTCCCTTCCCATAGGCAAAAAACACCACTTTTGAATTCATTAAGTCTTCAGTCCAGCTGACATTCCTTGGTAACTCCTTTGGTTTATGAACATTTGCACTCTTGAAATGGAATTACAGGCTTTCTACTGTTTATTTTTCCATTACTTTAAGTGAAACAGAGTTCTGCCCTTGGCCTCCACCCTCCGTATCTGTTACGCTGGGGTACTTCACCCAGCAACCACAAACACCTTTCTGCTGATGACTCCTCCATCTCCCTCCCTTTCTTTCTCACCATTTTGACTTGCATCTCCAGACGGTTCCTTGCCAGTCTGACAACACAAAACTGAGCTGGTAGTGTGGTGTCTTGGTATCTTTCATCTTATCATCAATAACAAGCTGCTCAGAGCTTCGATGTGAAAACCACCTGGGATTATCCCCTTCTGCTGAGCTCTCAGCAGCAAAACCAGAAGCTGGTAAAACATGTTTATGTCAATAAGCTCTTTGCAAACTTTCTCTTATGTGTTCCTTGCAAACTGCCCTTTATTATAGTTTGTTTTGGGAAATGTAATGGGATGCATGATCTAGAAGCTAGCCTACGGGCTGTCCTACATCTACCCTCCTTAACAGGAACCAGTGCAAAACATGAATTCTATTGACTACCAGAAAATTATGCCAGCATGGATTTAGAAACTTCCAAAACTGTAACTTGCAGCTTGTTACTGAGACACTTGGTTGCAAGAACCAAGCAAAGTCTGGAACTTGGGAGGCTCTGTACAGCTACAGATCCACTGCTCACAGGACAGCTTTACTAAATTCAGGTAGGACCATCATCTTCCTTTGTGTCTATGGATGGCTGCTCCTCCACCACCCTCTTGCCCACATCCAGCTCCCAGGAAGCATACTGTGAATCCTTAGGGCTGTGTAGTTTTGACTGAAAACTTCAATATAAAAGTGAATTAAAAAGAAACATCTCTGTCAAAGACAAGAACAAATCAGTACCTTTCTCTTGCAGTCAGCTTCTAATGAGGCAAAGTCTGTTTTTTAAACAAACACCCATCTGCCTTTCTAATCTTTCACACGTATTTGATTGGTTTCTGTGGTGCTTTGTAAGGGCAGCTGCTCATGCCCATTTACACAAGCAATTTGCTTATGTGTCTAAACCTGCCTGAAGTATTTTTCTTCTTCTTTTTTTTTTTTTGTTGTTTTAATTGTCGTGTACAGTACACAATTTTTTTACTCTTGAGCAATAAGCAGCAAAATCAAAGAATCTCACAGCAAGTTGTTTTGTTTTCTAATGACTCAAGCCCTTTTATGGATTCACTTTTGGAGTCATCATCCAATGTGGCCAGCAGCAAAATGAAAATAATTTGCCACAGCCTACCACCTACCATAAACAGGATGAATAATTAGTTGAGGTGGCTTCAGTAATTAAAAAGAAAAAAAAAGGCTAAGGACTACATCTGAAGTTGGAAATAACTCATGCACAGTGAAGATCTAAATCACCCTCAGAAATATAAACAAAAATGATAGTTTACTTTTTTTGGTAAAAGGGATAGGGTATTATTTAGCTTTTGGGTTATTTTATTTTATTTTATTTCATTAATGTAACTTTTGCAACCTCCACCAAAGTGAACGAGACTTCTGGACAGATACAAGACCACACATGGGGATCTTACAGCAGAGTTGGGACCAATTCGTTACACTGAAAAAGAACAATCAGAAAAGGGATATGAATCATACCTGAGTCAATATCTTCATTAAAATCCATTCAGCATTTAAAAAGGCAGTAAGAATCAGTCCTCCAGCTCTTATAACTTACAAGACTACAGAACAGAACAATGTGGGTATGTATATACACACACAAACACACACGTACAAAGATTTATGAAAGCTGCAAAAATCACTGGAATTCCCTAAGCACAGAATTCCCTAAGCACACCTCTGCAGCCTTGGAGAGGAGCAAGATCATTTTTCATTACTCTGCCTCCTCACTTAGGTGGTCTATTGATCATATAAAAAATGATTTCACCATTACATGCTCTTTTTTGTCTTATATCTGAAGTTGGATTGACACCTAGGCCATTAATTCTGTCAACAAATGGTTAACATGGTCTTCCTCTGCAAAGTGCTGCACTGTAAATTAACTGGGGTCCCCATTAGTCCTCCAATAAACATGGTCTTTCGCTGCTCACTCCCTGTTGTTTCATCTTCCCAAACACTGGTTGACCCTTCTACATTTTTCTCCCTGAAGTATCACTTTTTTCCCTCCCACTTCATTCCACAGTAAGTTCTCCTCCAGAGCTTTCTGTTGAATAAGCAAGGTCTTGCAGGCTAACCAACACCCCCCCCAGCTGTGTCTCACAGTGCCCCCATGGTGCTTGCATTACGTCTTTCGGAGGATTTGGTCACGGTGCCTTAACTGCTCCAAACACTGCTCTTATTCATGGAAATGTGTGGAAGGAGGGGCTTCCAGCAGGATTCCTTTACCTGTTTGTCCACCACAACACAGTGAAATAAATGGAATGGGTCACGAGCTACTTGGCTGGTAATGCAAACTTATGGCTTGACAAGGCAATAAAAAGCTCTTCCTCCCCAGGCACACGTAGGGAGCCAAGGCTAGAGGCAAACAATTTGGATATGCCTACCCAGGGAAGCTAATGAACCCCATCATTCAGCTATTGTGGGCAAACACTATGAAGACGGTAATCTAAATTATCAAAGTCTGAGTAGCTTTCACTAAACAGCACCCAAAGTTCAAAAGTTTCTTCCCATGGTCTGATTTATCCCTATAAGAACAACCCTATATAAAATAAAAGCTCCTTGAACATCCACCAAAGATGATACTCTGAAAATAAGATGCAGTCGTGGAAACTACATAGGGCAGAGTTCTAGTTTAATTGAATCTCATAGTAAAGTTCCATCTAAGATATCTAGATTTTTCTTCCCACAACTCCCAGGGAGCTTGAGCAGTTTTCAAAAAATACATATTCATGTTACAGCAGCAACTCCAGATCCTCAATAACCTTAGGAGAACACCAACATGGTCCTTGCCTGATTTTCATGTGTTTAACCAGGTCAGAAAAAAGCATATTGATGGATCTGCTAATACCTTCTTCTTCTCTCTTCCCTTGGTGCTTTTTTAAAGTCTGTGCATGTGTGTGTGCAGTCTTCCCAAGGAAATCCATTCTCTGTAGAGTTTGCAGCTCAACCCTTATGTAAGCCAAGCCTGTTGCAGTCAGAAGATCCATCATTTAGCCATCTGTTTTTGGAGAACATTACCCACCTGGTTGGTACTCCATATGCTGCAGGTTAGACAATAAATTTTTCAGAATTTCAAAAAGTATGACTAAAGAACTATTTTCCTGCAATTCCGTTGTCCAACTGGGGTTGTACTTAATGAATTATTGAGCAAGTAGCAATGATGATCCAAACCATATAAAGTTATGAAAAATAATCTCCTCCAACAATACCAGCTGTGTTTCAGGTTCTCAATTCAATTCAGTTCAATTCGATTCAATGAGATTTTGCCAAGCTGCATTTCCTTCAGGCTTTTGTTTTTCCAGACGTGTGCTATCTTGCCAACTTATAAAAATATGTGCAATGAGCACCTTACTGTGGTAGAAGACTTAGATGATGACAGAAACTTGGTGAATAAAAGAGAAAGCACAGGACAGCTTCCCCTGACCTCTCAGTCCCAAAAGTATGCTTCTGGGTCACCAATATTACATGGAGAAGTCACCTGTACTGGTCACAAAATAATCTGGTTTATATATACACCATTTTGCTTTGAGATTCCCTACTAAAGATGTCAGCTAGGTGTGCTGGTGAATTTTGTCATGGGGACATCAAGCAGTTGAGAGAGCCTCCAAGAGAACATAAATTAGGCCTTGGACTGATAACATCCTACCAAGCAATAACAAGTTTGAGTGGAGTCAGTTAAATACCTGGATAGCAACTCCTTGTATCCCTTAATCCTTTCAAAATTGTATTTTACAATCCACAGGTTACTTAGTAGACGTTTTTATAGACACATACACATAACATATTTGAGCATTCATGTGATTTTTTTGGGAGACTAACTTGAAAAATATGCAAGACAAGGGGCCACTTCATTAGAGTGGCAGGTCACATTTATAAGTTAAACACTGTTAAAATACCTGTCTGTCCCCTTCTCACATGTGGTTTCTAGGTTCCCTGCTGATTGCAGAGCTATGATGCAACATGGTATGAGTCTGCAGCAGAAGCCCTATATTTTAAGGTAAATGTGGAGACCTGATTTAACAAAAAACATATACCCTGTTTCCAAGTCACAGGAACACTGAAACAGCAATGAGTGAGTGGTAATCTCCTTTGTGGTCTTGCATTAGTGTCAGAAGCCACGCGTTTTTTTCTTAAAAATTGTATTTAAATGTAGAAGAAATTTACCTGAAGTATCAAAAATCACAGCACAAACTTCTGCTGAAGTATGACAACTCTGGTAATAGCTGGAATGCCAACACCTCATCAACAGATATGCTTCTAAAAAACTCATGTGTAAGAAAAATGATTGTGCTTAGGAAAATAACCAGTAAAAAAGAAACCATGATGCAACTGAATAAAAGTATTAAATTCTGCTCATCATTTGCAGTTGATTTAAAATTTAAAAGTCTACACTAGCTGTGATTTTTTTTCTTTTTTTTTCTTTTCTTTTTTTTTTTTTAAAGATAGTATCTCTAGTTCCTTCCTATCCTAACTCAGTTAGAAATCTGCCTTGATAACACTGGAGTGGAAAACAAAAAAACAACAGTGAAAAACCTTTCCACCATATCATTCAAATCATATCTAAAAAGGTGGTCATAAATATTTTAGAACCCAAACAAACCAATAAGAGCTAGGCCCATTAAGGATAAGATCTTTTACAACAAATTAAATAAAACAATTTATTGAAGCCTGGACTTGAGATAAACTAGATTTACTAGCTGACCTTTTATTCATTTAAAGAACAAAATTAGCTCTAATTGCATTAGAATGGAATCCAGTAAATTTCTTCTAATGTGGCATCCATGCAAGTATTGCTGTAATTGTTTACAACTAAGATGGAAATGTTTTGATTATAATCTACTTTCTTCTTGTTTTACTGTGTGCAGTTAGAACAGTTGCAAAAAAAACCCCTAAAGTAGAACAGTTTTTCCAATATTAGTTTCTCTGTTCTTCAGCAACATTTTCATGCCTATTAACCTAATGTCATTAATAGCCATCTCTTTTGAACTGATGTGTGTTGCAAGAGTATTTGCACACCAGACAAGCTTGAATGCAGAGATCACTCTGAATCTAATGGTGTTCATAGAGAGGAGACTTCTCTGCCACTACTATTTCTGCTTTGTAAGTTGGTTTAAGCAGAGGAGTCAAGAAGCAAAATAATAGAGAATAAACTGTTTATTTCACTGCAAAAGCATTTTCCTCACCACTGCTGCATTAAGTGAGTAAATGTGTGTTACTGTCATCATATTGTGTTTATGGTGTGACGTGAATCTCCATTTCAAGCACCATAAATCTGACACATTTTCTTCAGACACCTGAAAGACTTCATAGTCTCACCAAGATCTGTAAGTACTTCCATTAAAGACTATGTTTTATAGGAAGTTGCCCCAAAACCAACCAACCTCCAGTTGAATAGGAGGAACTTAAGTACCTCCAAAAACCTTCAAACAGCTTTTTTCTCTGACAAAGGAAACTGAAATAACTCATTAGTCCATCTAGTTTTTACTCATCAAATGCTATGAATCCCCCCAAACTTTTTTCATACCTTTCCATGGCAATTTCTGGTATTCTCAAACAATCCCACACTAGTAAACTTCAGAGACATGATAAATGAAACACATTTCCACATAGTAATTACCAGATATTCAGAACTTCATTACCAACACAGATGAAAGAAAAGTTTAACTTTCCCTTAACACGTCACAAAAGCTTTTGCTACTGCCTGTTATGAACTACTGAAAAGGCTGGCAATCCTACTGTGGTCTTTTCAACTAATAACTTTAAACCCAGGTTATAGAATCTTCTGGTATTACTTCAGACATCCAAGCCACACACAGAGCTATGTAATGCTATTCCTCAGAGCCACACCAGTCCTTTTCATAATGATCCTAACACGTTAAAATTAAAATATACTCTGATTTCAGGCTGATTATTAATTGTTGAGGATGAAAAGAAAAGTATTATTTAGAGCAGGATAGCTCCACTGCAAGCTCTGCTGCATCAGACACCAAACAGTTCATAGAGCCATGTGGCTCAAACTGTATTTACTTCTGCAAAGGCAAATTTC
Source organism: Chaetura pelagica (assembly GCF_000747805.2). Taxonomy (NCBI): domain Eukaryota; kingdom Metazoa; phylum Chordata; class Aves; order Apodiformes; family Apodidae; genus Chaetura; species Chaetura pelagica. The sequence goes on from NW_009953811.1 coordinate 6,071,706, forward strand.
TTCCTGGATTTTGCCTTGGAAAACTATGACAAATCCTAAAAGCTGTAACAAATCTCCCTAGGTTCTTGTTTGTCATCAGTGAGAAGGTGCAACTGGGTCATACAACCATCACACTGGGACAACTTTAGGGTGCCAGTATGGTGGGCAGTGAGGAGATACTTAAGGTAGAAAAGGGAAACCAGTAAGCAAATAATCATAGAATTATCATAGAATCATAGAATGGTTAAGGTTGGAAGGGACGTTGAAGATCATCTAGTTCCAAACTCCCTGCATGGGCAGGAACACCTTTCACTAGATGAGGTTGCTCAATGCTCTATCCAACCTGGCCTGAAATACCTCCAGGGAGGGGGCATCCACAACCAACCTGGGCAGCCTGTTCCAGTGTCTGACCACCCTAACAACAAAGAATTTCTTTCTAACGTCCAACCTAAATCTACTCTCTTCCAGTTTAAAACCATTACCCCATATCCCATCACTACACATCCTGGTAAAAAGTCCCTCCCCAACTTTCCTGTAGCCCCTCCAGATACTAGAAGGCTGCTAGAAGGTCTCCTCAGAGCCTTCTCTTCTCCAGGTTGAACAGCCCCAACTCTCAGCCTGTCAGTGACTCAAACCCTGTTTGGTTATGTAGCCTAAAGCAATCTCAAGGACAAGTGTCACGTGGAGAAGATGAAGTTCTCCTCCCAGGCCTACTACAGATGCTGCAGAGAGCTGCAGCACAGCCACTTATTAGCATTTGCTGCCTCGAGAACTCCCTGACTCTGAAGATCTCAGGCTTGGTGTTTCATTCTCCCCTAATTTATCTAGAAACTTTGAGCTAAGTCAGCTTTGTGCACCTCCCATTCCGGGGTCGGGTTTAAACTCCAGGCTCTGCTGAGCTAAGGATCACAACACGTGAGGTCCTCAGATAGTGGTGAAGTTGCCACTGAAGGTGTGCAAGGAAACTGGAATAGAAGCAAGTTTCCCAAAAGGCCATAGAACAAGATGTCAGTATCTCTGACCCACTATGTGCTGGCAGAGCTAAGAATGATGCATCCATATGATTTGTAGGAAGTAGATGGAGCCTGAAGTCCCTTCTCAAAATGTGTGTGGGTACGAGAAAGATTGTGTTGAGATAAGATGAGAAGCAAAGTCAGTTCTTTGGTGTTATAATATGGCTTCAGAACTTTAATTTAGAACTTCTGCCTTGAAAATACGACTTAATTTTCTCCATATAAACACTTGTACAGTCCTTGAAAAGGAGGAGTTCAAAAGTATCTATAGCTCCTCAAGCAGGAAAAGGGAATTGTGGCCTTTCAAGGGACAGTCTGTTCAGCTGTGCACATTCAAATCATTCACAGCAGGACAGACAACTGTTCTGAGGAAGCTGCACCTTTCACACAGCAATCTGAGGAACAAAAATTTCAGATCACACTTGAACATTATGAAAGGAAGAAAGAAGAAATGGTTGAAGAGCAGGACAAAGCTCTGATATTTGTGGTGGAGGTCCCATAAAAGCCAAGAAATGACTGAAGTCCCGTAGCAACTTCAAATCAGTAAAATTCAAGTTACCTACTGAGGAGGAGAAGGACAGCACAGCAAAACAGAGTAATCATCAAAGATGCCTTTTAACTCATACAGCAGAAAAATTGACAATTAGGAAGTTTAGTTCAGAATGGCTATAAAAGAGAACCAACTACATTAGCAATACTTAATGGGATGAACTGAAAGAAAAAATATTTGGTGCTCATGTTTACCTTCAGACATGAAAGTGTGTTCTGTGCCATTAAAAACATGAAAAACCTGATGAAAAGAAACCCTCCACATACAACACAGCACCAGCCTAAAAAGCCCAGTGACGCATAGTTTCCCCAGCTTCTCCAGCCACCTGTTTGTGCTGTATGATCTCAGGATAGGGATCATCCTATTTATGCTCACACAGTACAAAGTAGTATTTGTACAACAGCACCCAATAATTAGGGAGCTAATGAACCAACACTGGAAATGCATTAGGTACACTCATGAATAATCATCAACAGTTATAATAAAACAGACGCGTGTAAAGGAATTTAAACTGTTATGTTTTAAAGTATAAAACAACTGTTAACTGAACAGCGTTATGAAACTTAGCTGTAGGTTACACTACAGATAACTACCCATTAGGGAAACCTCACTAAATGTCACTGGAGGCATCAAACAAGTCTAGATAATACCTTAGAAAGGCACCAAGTGGGAAACACAGCAGGATGGATGAAAGATTATGGGTCTCACTTGGAGAGTAGAAGAAAAGGGGCAAAATATCCAAAACCTTGTTATTATTAAGTGTTCTGCTTAATTATTTCTTCAGAATGGTCTAAAGATTTCATAGTTTCCCACTGAAACTAGGAGCTACCACAATTTATGAAGGGTGAACTATGGTGAGCATACACCTTGCAGATGGATTTATTTGTACTCACATCTTGTCTTGGCCTGCACCCACTCTTAATGTCAGCCGAGGAATAACCGGTGATGGAGCTGGAACAACTGGTTCCACCTTTATCTGTACAAGGGAACACAATAATCAGTCAAAGACTGTAAGCAGACTCCCAAAATATATTAATAACATGAAAGCACTGATGGAGTTAACCAAGGAAGAGCATATGGGCTTAATGAGACACACTACGTTGGACTGATCACTGCTCTCTCATGTTCTGTGCTGTGGCATGGACAGTCAAGAGTTTGTTGGGAGCTCCCAAAAGATCACAAATATGAATTCCAGACTAAAAAGTCAACTTGAAATTTTTTTACATTTGTACTTGCTCATACACTTTGTTAACAAGTCTTCCTAAAGTAGTATTTTTCTAGAGACAGAAAAACCTCCAGTGTGTTTCTAAACAATGACACGAAATGCTTTGACCTTAGTACTCAAGCTTGGGTGTCTGCACTTTTTCCTGAGATTTATATCCAATTATTCCCATGCTACATAAATGTACCATGAGCCTCTTGAACAAAAATTAGACACAGAGAAAGCAAATAAACCCCAAGTACCAACACTGAATGCTTTATGAAAGTGCTTATCCATATAGGCATAACAACCACTGCTTTCTGATGCAATTAGGCTGAGGTTTCTAATGGCTATTCCTGAAATGGCCTGGTTTCCAACCTCAGTATCTGGTGGAGTTTAGACAACTTGGATATGTCCTCAAACTCTGTGAACCAGTATCTGCTAGAATTTTGAGCACTTGTCATTGTATTTAATAAAATAACCACTTACCTGGATCTAGTCTAGGAACTTGGAGACAAAAATAGTATGTGTAAGCTAAGTGGAAACCCGAACTCTTGGTGGAAGAATTCTGTTTTTAAAAGCTTTACTCAAGAAAAGAAGGGCAAACAATTGATTCAGAGCACAGAAACCTGTGCAGGAGACAGCAGGCCAGAGTGGGAGGACTCAATTAAGACTGTAATGACAAAATCCTGTGCCACACATCTTGCCCAAAGAACGGGAGCGGTTCGCTGGGAGATGTCTACTCCAGAGAGAGAAGGGCTGCAGCCTGAGCAGCATTTGTGTTTTGACAGTTAACCATGCTTTTCAACAAAGCTCTCCATGGATATGTATTAGCCTACTTCACAGGCCTCTCTCTGCTCTTTTAACAGCATGATTTTTCGGTTGTGTCATTCAAAACAGAGTAATCATCAAAGATGCCTTTTAACTCATACAGCAGAAAAATTGACAATTAGGAAGTTTAGTTCAGAATGGCTATAAAAGAGAACCAACTACATTAGCAATACTTAATGGGATGAACTGAAAGAAAAAATATTTGGTGCTCATGTTTACCTTCAGACATGAAAGTGTGTTCTGTGCCATTAAAAACATGAAAAACCTGATGAAAAGAAACCCTCCACATACAACACAGCACCAGCCTAAAAAGCCCAGTGACGCATAGTTTCCCCAGCTTCTCCAGCCACCTGTTTGTGCTGTATGATCTCAGGATAGGGATCATCCTATTTATGCTCACACAGTACAAAGTAGTATTTGTACAACAGCACCCAATAATTAGGGAGCTAATGAACCAACACTGGAAATGCATTAGGTACACTCATGAATAATCATCAACAGTTATAATAAAACAGACGCGTGTAAAGGAATTTAAACTGTTATGTTTTAAAGTATAAAACAACTGTTAACTGAACAGCGTTATGAAACTTAGCTGTAGGTTACACTACAGATAACTACCCATTAGGGAAACCTCACTAAATGTCACTGGAGGCATCAAACAAGTCTAGATAATACCTTAGAAAGGCACCAAGTGGGAAACACAGCAGGATGGATGAAAGATTATGGGTCTCACTTGGAGAGTAGAAGAAAAGGGGCAAAATATCCAAAACCTTGTTATTATTAAGTGTTCTGCTTAATTATTTCTTCAGAATGGTCTAAAGATTTCATAGTTTCCCACTGAAACTAGGAGCTACCACAATTTATGAAGGGTGAACTATGGTGAGCATACACCTTGCAGATGGATTTATTTGTACTCACATCTTGTCTTGGCCTGCACCCACTCTTAATGTCAGCCGAGGAATAACCGGTGATGGAGCTGGAACAACTGGTTCCACCTTTATCTGTACAAGGGAACACAATAATCAGTCAAAGACTGTAAGCAGACTCCCAAAATATATTAATAACATGAAAGCACTGATGGAGTTAACCAAGGAAGAGCATATGGGCTTAATGAGACACACTACGTTGGACTGATCACTGCTCTCTCATGTTCTGTGCTGTGGCATGGACAGTCAAGAGTTTGTTGGGAGCTCCCAAAAGATCACAAATATGAATTCCAGACTAAAAAGTCAACTTGAAATTTTTTTACATTTGTACTTGCTCATACACTTTGTTAACAAGTCTTCCTAAAGTAGTATTTTTCTAGAGACAGAAAAACCTCCAGTGTGTTTCTAAACAATGACACGAAATGCTTTGACCTTAGTACTCAAGCTTGGGTGTCTGCACTTTTTCCTGAGATTTATATCCAATTATTCCCATGCTACATAAATGTACCATGAGCCTCTTGAACAAAAATTAGACACAGAGAAAGCAAATAAACCCCAAGTACCAACACTGAATGCTTTATGAAAGTGCTTATCCATATAGGCATAACAACCACTGCTTTCTGATGCAATTAGGCTGAGGTTTCTAATGGCTATTCCTGAAATGGCCTGGTTTCCAACCTCAGTATCTGGTGGAGTTTAGACAACTTGGATATGTCCTCAAACTCTGTGAACCAGTATCTGCTAGAATTTTGAGCACTTGTCATTGTATTTAATAAAATAACCACTTACCTGGATCTAGTCTAGGAACTTGGAGACAAAAATAGTATGTGTAAGCTAAGTGGAAACCCGAACTCTTGGTGGAAGAATTCTGTTTTTAAAAGCTTTACTCAAGAAAAGAAGGGCAAACAATTGATTCAGAGCACAGAAACCTGTGCAGGAGACAGCAGGCCAGAGTGGGAGGACTCAATTAAGACTGTAATGACAAAATCCTGTGCCACACATCTTGCCCAAAGAACGGGAGCGGTTCACTGGGAGATGTCTACTCCAGAGAGAGAAGGGCTGCAGCCTGAGCAGCATTTGTGTTTTGACAGTTAACCATGCTTTTCAACAAAGCTCTCCATGGATATGTATTAGCCTACTTCACAGGCCTCTCTCTGCTCTTTTAACAGCATGATTTTTCGGTTGTGTCATTCCCCTGGAGTGTTGCAAGAGGCTTTTTCCTCTAGAGCTTCTACCACCTGGAACAATTTCACTGCCACTTTCCATAGTCACTGCCTTCCTGGCACCTTAACCTGTAGCACTGTTCACTAGATAGAGATGTGGAATCGAACCCTGGGTACAGGAGGCTCAGGCACATGTCTTAGATCATCCTACCCCTTTGCTGCAGGTTATTCCTTCTTCTGTAGTGCCTATTTCAAATACAAAACTTCCTTGGACAAGCACTGCTACTTATCTTCCAGCACACAGAACAGAAAGATATCTATGTCATCCATTCTCTGTAATAATGTCTTCTGTATTGCTATTTGTGTGCCACTAAGGCATTCTAACCATATGAGCTGTGGGCTCATATGGCAGAAGAAAAGCATGTAAAATGTCATATCCTGGTTTTCCTCTACATCTATGATAGAATTTTGATTCATAAGTAAAGGCAGCTTACTTTGAGGCCAGCTCCAGCAAGCCCTGCCCTGATGCAAGGGTGGCTCAATTTCTCATGAAGCAGTTCCTCAACTACTTTAGTTTACAGCTCAGTGTATTAAGGCTAGTTGAAACTGGGTCAGCAGCTGCCTCGTGAGCTGCTCAGTCACTCCTACAGCACGCCTGGTAATCTCCATCATAGAAGTGGGGTGTAACTGTTTCAACTGTCTGCTTTTAATTTGGTACCGCACAAAAGGCAGCGCCCCAGCTCCCTGCCTCCTGTCCTGGCTCCAAGGGCAGCAACCCAGCACCTACTGCGGAGCACAGAGCTGCAGGCAAGCCTCACATGGAAGCTTTTCTTCCTTGCTGCCACCACAGAACACTTCCAGCAGGCACCCTTCAGCTTCTGCTTTCTCCCATTTATGTAGAGTACTGGTTGCTGTTCTGTGTCTTGCAGCAGCTCAGGGCAAAATTATAGGGAAAATTTGATTAAAAGCTTCAGTTCCCCAACAGGATGGGATGTAATCTTAGGTAATTGCAGAGTCATTTTGATTGGATCCTTTAAGATCATCAGGTCCAACCATTATCTAGCATTACCCAAGTCCACCAATAAATAATAATACAAAAAAATAACAGAATCACAGAATGGTTGGGATTGGAAAGGACCTCTGGAGATCATCTAGTCCAACCCTGCTGCTAGAGCAGGATCCCCTAGAGAAGATTACACAGGAGTATGTCCAGGTGTTTTTTGAATGTCTCCAGGGGTGGAGACCCCACAACCTCCCTGGGCAGCCTGTTCCAGTGCTCTGTTATCCTCAGAGTAAAGAAATACTTTTTTTTATATTTAGGCTAAACCTCCTGTTTACCAGATTGTGACCACTGTCCCTTGTTCTGCCACTGGACACCACTGAGAACAGTCTGGTCCCATCCTTCTGACACCTGCCCTTTAGGTATTTATAAACATTGATGAGATCTCCCCTCAGTCTCCTTTTCTCTAAGCTGAGCAGCCCAAGGTCTCTCAGCCCTTCCTCATATGGTAGATGTTCCAGTCCCTTAATCATGTTAGTGGCCCTGTGCTGGACTCTCTCCAGTAGTTCCTTGTTCTTTTTGAACTGAGAAACACAGAACTGCACACAATATTCCAGGTGAGGCCTTATCAGGGCAGAGCAGAGACAAAGGAGAACTTCCCTCAACCTGCTGGCCATGCTCTTAATGCACCCCATGATGGCATTGACCCTCTTGGCTGTGAGGGAACATTGTCAGTTCAAAAAAACGGAAACATTACCATTGAGTAACTCTTTTGTTTCAGTACAGTAATACTAGAGATAGAAACCTGATTATTTTCTACAGGCCACCAAGAGCTGAAACTGCAGGTAGACCACAAACTCATCTGCAGGTTGTGCTGCCACCTCCGAAATGGATGAGCCAAGGAAGGTTAAGTGCCCAAGCAGTAACTTGATCATTTGCTCTTATAGCACAACTGCTGGCTAAAGAAGTCATTGTGTGATCTAAAAGCTAAATTAAGGAAACATGTACTTTTAGGGGTTAAAACGAAAGAGCAGCATTCTGGAGTAATACTGGGAATTGGGGCCAGCAGAAGAGCATTTACAGTGGATTACTAAGCTTCCCAAATCACCAAAGAGGTAAAGTCCAGCAATATAAGACTCCTTTGTAGCTAACTAAAAATACATTGTCAGTGGATTTGTCCAGTTTTATGTATAAGCAATACTTCTTTCACCTGAACTAATACTAGTAGTCATATAAGCCCCTTATTGCCATGTGCTGCATTTTTTTTGCTAATCTTCAAGGATTTAGCTTCTTTGCCACATACCTCAGGGCACCAACTGATAAAGCTCTAACTCTCCATTTTTCCAGGACACCAGCAGTGCGGCCTTGCAAAAAATGAAAATCGCTCAAGAGATTTAAAGGGGAAATTTATTTTTAAAATCCTGACTTGAAGCAAAGAGGTGGATTTAAAAAAAGCTTATCTATCAAGAATCAGTTTAAATTTTAATTCTATCTGGGGACTCTTTCATGCATTCTGGCTTTAAAGTTTATCTTTTGACAGGGACTTTTTGCCAAGGTAATGGGCAGCTTTGTCAATTTAATTTGTCCAAATTTTTATTAATGTTTAACTCCTTTTCCTAAAATATATATAGATTTTCAGTCTCTACCAAAGCTTGACCAGTTTGTTTGTGTATATGTTATATTGCTCTACAGCATCTGCATCTAAAGATACAGAGATTTGCAGAAGAAATGCAAAATCAAATGCAGGAAAAACAAGCAACTCGTCTCCATTTTATATATATGCATATTTAAATAGAAATTTCTGCAGCAACTCTCAATCGAATAATGACAAAACATCTCAAGCATGAGAGGCAGAGACAAAATGTGGAATATGTGAAACTGTTGCTACAGTCTAAGACTGGACATTAAATTAACTTGGAGAACTTGACTCCTGTCTGTCAGCGACTCATCCACAGCAGATAAATGTTTGCTCTCCAGATCACCCAGATTCTGCACTGCAAAACCATTTGTCAACTTTAGAAATATGTCAGGTTCTGAAATCAGTTTGTTTCAAGTCCAGCAGGTAGCACAATAGAACACAGTGGCAAGTGAGGAATGTCTCAAATCTGAGCTTGTTCAAACTGAGTATTACACTCAAAGAAGAACGTAAAGAGCATCTTAGTAAAACCAGAACTCATACAGTGCTTCCTCATGCTAAGGATAGAGATTTAGGAAATCCTGTATCCAAGGTTATCACATATGAAGACAATCCCTTTCTTTTCTTCCTTTTTCTTCTTCTTCTCTCTTTTTTTTTTATACTAACAATTTAATGCGTATTATAAGGTGAAGTGACAAAAAATGAGAGCAAACCATGAACTAGGGGAGCGGTTTCTAATGGAATTTCACATCTGATAACATGCAAATACGCTGGTTTCATTTATTAGATATTAAATATATTCTCAAGATTAGGTGATACTAGAAAGAAGAAATTACCTTTGGCTGATGTAAATCAGTAAGTTACAGGAATGGAAGGAGCTTAAACCTACATGAAAACTTGCTCCCCTCTCTTGCAAGTGTAAGACTCAAAATGAAAGGTGACATTTGAACATTTAAACCATAATTTGAAAACAATTTTCTTACTTCAAACAAATTGGAGCATCATGGGGGTGGTTTTGCTGAGAGAAGATTCAGAGGCTCTTTGGAACATTTGAGATAACTGGTGAACTTGCTTATTTGAAGGCAGTCTGCTCCTCATTTCTGTCTACCTGGTAATGTACAGGCTTCTACAAGCTTTGAAACTGTAGACTTTTAGGAACTCAATTTAAAGTTTATATGGAAGGTATATACATATGGTTGCTGGCCCTCCTAGTGGAAATCTACAGAACAGAATGTGTGGATTGCAAAACTACAAATACCTGGGGGGTGTCTGCTGTTACTGAGCCTGAGCCCCAGGCTTTTCAAAGTGAGAAGTGACTCGAGGAAAACCAGAAAGACAATCTCACATTTAAAATTGAACTTCCTTTGTTTTTGCCTTCCAAAGAGGTGGGACAATCCCTGAAACTCTTGTGGAACTTATTCCTCAGAGCTGCTACTTTTAAAAAAATGCCAAAACTGTAATTACCCATCTCCTCAAAGCTTTTAAGCAACTCAGAGCAGCAAATACAGGAATTCATGTGCATTTTTCAAGCAAGTAGACCATCTCAGCTCATCTAAACAGCTTACCTTCTCATGTTTGTGTTTTTCTTTTTCCTTTTCCTTCTTTTCTTTTTCTTTCCTCTCCTTTTCCTTCTCCTTCTTTTCCTTTTCCTTGTCCTTCTCCCTTTCTTTCTTTTTCTTTTTCTCTTTTTTGTCTTTCTTCTTCTCTTTTGGTTTCTCTTTGTCCTCAAACAGTTTTTCAGGAAGCATTGGAGACAAGGAGGGTAACATGCTGGGAAGCCTCATGGCAGCTGGTGTACTGAACAAGGGCAAAGGCATTTCTTTGGGAGGTAACACAAGAGGTGCTGATGGAGCTTTTATCTTATCTTCCTTACCCTTATCTTTAACTTTCTCTTTGTCTTTCTTATCCTTGTCTTTTTTGCCTTTTTCTTTCTCTTTCTTTTTATCTTTATGTTTTTCTCTCTCTTTTTTGGTATTGCCATCTTTCAACTTAACTTTTGTGTCAGCATCCTCAAAGTCCTTTAACTTGAATTTATAGGGATCAAGATCATCATCTTTGAGTAGTTCCTTCCACTGAAACTTTGCTTCCTTGTTTCCTTCCTTGTCTTTGTCCTTCTCCTTGTTCTTTTCCTTCTCTTTATTTTTCTCCTTGCTTTTCTCTTTATCTTTTTCCTTCTGTTTTTCTTTCTTCTTCATTTTTGTCTTCAGCTCCTTTTTCAATTTCTTTTTCACTTCTACTGATGAAGTCAACTTAGTTTTCTCCTCATAGACTTTGAGAAGAGGTTCTGGAGTTGGTGGTGAAGCAGAAGGAGAGGAGAAATAAGTGAAGTTAGTAGGTGGATTAGAAGGTGTCCCCATGTTTGCCTTTCGAATGACCTCATCAATCGAGTCATCCATTGTCCATGAAATGTCTGAACTTGAGGTCCCACCTGACGGAGGTACTGGAGTTGCTCCTGCCTTAGTTGCATTATTGGCAGAAACTGAAGGTTTAGGAGTTGTTGTCTCTGAAATAGAAAGTCTTTTAGGGCTGGTAAAAATTTCCCCTTCTGATTCGGAACCAGAGGAAAACTCAAAGGGATCTGGTTCTCGTTCTGCGCATGCACGAGCAATCACAGCATCGATTGAATCGTCAATGGTCTTGTCCATCACTGGGACTTTCTTAGACTGGTTTTCAATATTTGGCTTGGTGGCAGGCTCAGGTGGTGTCTGTCTTTGTTTCACTTGAATGTTTTCCTTTCCTATCTTGTCACTTAATGCAGCCAGAGAGGTTCTACTTGGTGTTTCAGGCTTGACAGGTGGTTGGGGAACAAAAGCAGGAACCTTTGGACTTTTAGGACTTTTTGGGCTCTTGGCGCGACCTGGTGACTTTTTCTCTTTGGATCCAGTTTTTGGTGAACGGATGGGACTTCCAGTTACCACTGGTGAGGGCGTAGTTTTAGGTGATTTTGTCTTCTGTCCTGGAGAACTTGTTTTGGACTTTGTTTTAGGTACCAATGGCTTTGCCTCTACAGTTTTGGGAGTTGGCACTTGTGATTTTGCAATGGGAGCCAACATTGGTGGTTCCGGTGAAGGAGGGGCTAAGTCTGCACTGTCCTGAACATGAACTGGAGAAAGCATTGGTGGGACTTTTTGAGTATTTATTGAGCTAAGAGGCTCACGTGGTTCCAATGCTCCGTCCAAGGTGTCCCCTTTAGAAACAGAGAGTTTGGGCCGTTTCACAGGCAGAAACTCCTCAGCATCAGGACTTTCTAATGGTCTCTTGCTCAAGTAGTTCTCATCATTAATTGCCTCATCCTCTTCCATATCTGCCTCTTCTTCCAGTGGGACCTGCATGGCCTCTGCAGAGGTACCTCCATCAGTAGGCACCTGTTCCTCTTCCTCTTCTGTAACACAGAACATTTTGAAAAAGCATTAGAATAATTAAAAATGTGTTATATGGAAACAAAAAAGCATCAGAGCAAATGTTTACATGCACCTCAGTCCAACAGAGACAACTGGCCACCTAACAGCCTTCTACTTGAAAGGAAAGTGTGGCATCTCCTCCGTCTCACATCAGCCACCATCACAACTAGCAGGTGCCCTCATTGCAGTGTAATGTAACACACATGAGCAAAGGATATGAGGATGGCCCTCTCCAGTGGTGGTATATCCAAACTGTCCAGTGTCAGTTCTACCTAAACCAACCCAGATTATTTCTTACTCAGTTGTTTGAATGACAGTAACACAAATCTGCTTCATTCATTTAAATGAAGGGAGAGAGGCTGAAGCATTTTTTTCTGTAACAAAGTGAATTGCAAAGCACACATCAAAGTAACATTCATAGGAATGAGCTGCTGTGATTATATATCACACAATGTTGACTGTGACTTCACTATTAGGAAAATGTCCTCCTAAACCTGGTTTGTTTTTCCTGAAGCAGCACAGTCTGAAGGTTAAAGCAGAGAATTAAGCCCCACTGAACCTGACAGGTTCTATCTCTGATATCATCTTAAGAACTTGCTGCACAGGGATGTCATCTGTTATGATTATATGGGACCACCCCAGTGGTGTGTGTGTTGGTTTGGATCAGGAGCACATCTTCAAAATGCATCTCTCCATCATTCCCATTTACTGTTGCTTTATTTGCATCATGGAGCAATCCTGGAGAGCATATGCTGGTTTTCTGCTATAAGGAAACAAAAAATGAAAGATGTGTTGCCAGAGGAATCCACCTACCATGCTCCAGTTGCAACTGGGCATTTTGGCTATGAGACCACAAACCAGCTTTTGAAAATAAAATAAAGCCTAAAACAGGCACAGTGTGGACAACAGGCACCAACTGTTTCAAGTCAATGTGGACATCATTTATATGTCTCCTGTTTTCTGTTTAGTTGCAACTACTTTTTTCTTCCCCTACATATTAGACCATCTTCAGTCCTCCATGTGTGACAAGATGGTGCAAAGAAAGGAGAAAATTCACTTGAGATCTCCCAGCAAATCCACAGCAGGTCTGAGAAGCAGAGAACCTCTGATCTCCCCAACCACAGCCAAACACTTTATCCACTTGGATACACTTTCTCACTTTCAAAATGGAATTATCCAAGCAGGAAAATGGATTCTTAGTCCGGAATAAGAAGGAGCACACTAGCATTAACCTGACACACTTATATTTGCTGTAATTACATCATTACACCTATGCTGGTTACATCCCTACGTAGACAACCTCACTTCACTTTAACCTCATGTCCCTGTTTACCCACCTGTAAAAACACATGACATTTTGTCTAGCAGGGTTTCTGTAGAAAGAAATCAAGTGCGCTAATATTCTCACATGAAATACATAGCATAAAAACCATTTATTATGACAGTGGCTAAAACCCAACTTCTTAACAAGCAAGTGGTGTTAAAGGAGAAAACACTGAGAAACTTACAACCTTACACTGACACCATTTAAAGCTTTGTAAGACAACATCTTTCTGAAATATCTCTTTTTGAGGCATACATTTTCAGGTTTTATGTGCTGGTGTTTCTCTACTGTAATGTGTCAATGCTCTGATTTAGGAGAGTTGAGTCAAGAGCCCTGGGCTGCAGCACAAATCTTGCCAGCATCACAAATTAAGTAAAATGAGCTAGCAACTCTGGCTTTTGCCAGGGCCCAGAGGATTTACAGCAGCCAGCCCAGAGAGGAGGCTTTGCCTGAGGATAAAGTCTTAGCCTTCCGTGAAAAACAGAAATGTTAGGGAGTTAGGTTTTGCCTGGCTGGGCACTGACATTAATTTTTTTAAACTGCAAAGTTAGAGTATAACTGAGAAATCACTGTGGACTGAAGCCTGCACCTGCTACAGGGAAAAAAAAAAATCTGCCTCCAGATCATGGAAGTAATTTCAATCTCTGTTTAAGCTGTTGCAGAAATCAGCTGCCTTCATCTGCTCAAAACTGTTTTGGGGATGAAGAATTAGCATTCATCAGTTGTCATACAGCACTGGTTGCTACTGAGCAATTCTTTCCCAACCCTATTCAACCCAGTTCACCACTGAGAGCTTGTTTTCATTTAAAATTGTAAAGAGTAATAAAATTCAAAACAAACACCATACTTTAAAAATCAGGATTTAAAGAAGTTTTCTGCCTCAGCTACAACATGAAAAGTGTAGCCAAACTTAGAGTTTAGGAAAGACAGGGCTTGATCATGCAGACTTTAGAGATAGCCACATAAACCATTTTAATATAAAAACCACAAGGATAATAAGAGTTAGTAAAGTGGAAGAGAAACTACTGCAATGAACACTAAAAAATTAAATTTGCTAGAAAAATCAGAACATTTATTTGCTAAAGACTTCTTCCTGGTGTCTGCTTAAACAGCCACTCTGTTATACCATGGCTCATGGAAGTGCATGGCAATATTTCATATTTTTGTAACTCCTTCTCATCCCAAGGTGCTTCTCATGTTTAACCTACTCAGGACTGTAGAAAACCAGCATCTGCTGGATCAAAGACAAAAAAACAATTTCAGAGGAGGTTTGGAGAACAGGGACTGGAGTTTTGTACAATAAAAAAAGAGCAATGCTTATTTTTTTTAAAATAAGGCCAAGTAAAGTTTGCAGCAGGCCCACAAAATTTCTGTGATCTTGTGTAGAGATGCCAGGGAAGGGCAGAAAAGGTTAAAGTGCAGTTTGTAGAGGTGAGACTAGAAATTGGGGTGTCTTGGCTCCAGCTTTCATGCACATTCCTGCAAGCCACAAAGACAACTTAGTAAGGAAGCAGAAGCATTACCATCCCTTTTATACGGACTTGGATTCCCCAAAACATCTGGAAAAAATTGCCTGGGTCAGTCCTGAACAATCCAGGGACTAAGGAAGTTCACGAGCACTTAACTACTGACACACATTCACCACTTTTCAGACATGCTCAGATGACAATCTGGAATCCTATCGTGGTCAAATGAAACCCAAATTTCTCTTGGAACAAGGCCATGGTCTGATCCTCAGCGAGGACTGGTTTTCTGCCAGGCAGCAACTTTCAAACCTGAGCCACCGCAGCTGTGACCGTGGCAGAAAAAAAATAAAGCAGTTTTGTTTTGGGGGGGGAGGTTAATTAGAAAAAGTCAAATCTCTGTCTTAGCTCAAGAACTACAGGCTTGTTTTTCTTCCAGAAAGATTCTCACAGGAACCAAATATGAGAAAACATGAGGTTTTATGTGTAATCTGCTTGACTTGGCGAGGAGCATTTAAAACCATGCAGCCACTTTTTCACCTTTGTCCACCTCATTTGCCACCTGGGACTTCTTGATGTGCATCCTTTGTGCACAGGATTGCTTTTTAACTCTCTTTACTGCCATCTCTCCCTATCTCTGGCCACCTTATTAATGATCCGACCCTTGAGTTAGCATCTATAGGTCAAATGGATATCACCTCGGCCATCTGCCCTAATAACTCTCTTCTGTAATGAAAGGAGACCAGAGCTGTTTGGGAGGTTTCTCAAGATAACAGATACTTTTTGTTGTTGTTGTTAGAGAAGTCAGTGCTGGATCAATATTAATGCTCACATTACTACAGCTACACAGGGCAATTGTTTATTATGTCAGCCAGTCCCATGTGCAGAGCCTGGGTTCAGAAGATGCACAGGTTACAGGAGGGATGAGCTCAGCTGTAACAGCCCAGCCCCAAATGTGAATTTGTCCAATGCTGAAATAAAACAAGCTGATGGCTGATAGCACTCTGCTTCTGAGAGAGCTGTTAAGACAGCATCCTTACGGGATCATATTAGGATGTGTAACATCCCCCATGTCTATGCAATGACTAGCTCTTCACTTTCATGAAACGATGACTTTGAAGTTAAGGGAGGAGAAACCACTCCCATCTTGCAGCACAATCTTGGACAGGTCGCACACAGCACATACTGTTGTCTCCCCATCTGACAAGTAATGATTATTTCATCTCATAGAGGTGCAGCAAAAGCTGAACTTGACAAAGATGTAGCTCCTTGGGGTCTCTAGACAGAAAGTATTAGAATTCCAAAAGCAAGCCATGATGATCTGTCACCATTTCAAATGCTGGAAAATTTCTTAAGCTGAAAAGTTCGGGCAAGAACCTAAAACTTCTGTGCCTTTTAAGCAAAAAAAACGCTACAGAAGCACAAAATTTCTTTCTTTGTACATCATGCTCCTGTAGCACAGCAGGGACTCCAAAACCAAAGGCTTATTGAATATACCCTCTTAATTTGGCCACGGCTGGGTTTCAGGACAGCAATACTCAACACTTCAGTAATGAACTTCCAAGTTCACAATGATCAAGGGATTATTTGTCCCTAAAACTGACACAGGGACAGAAATTCTGTCTTTACTGCAGAAAAAAGCAAGTGTGATCTCCCACCCTTCACTATTGTGCTTTCCTGGCTGCCTCATGAGAGGAGGCTGCACACATCACTCTTTCAACAGGTCAGATGAAAGTGAAAGCAGGAAAAAACAGATGCAAAACTCTTCTGATTGAAGAGAAACACACCTATGTAAAGACACCTTTCACGCAAGAAAACTTATCACACACACATACATATCTATTAAAAAAACCCCAATAAAACCCTAAAAATTGTCATAATATTAGTAATTTCCAGTCTTTTTACTCTGTAGCTTCAGAGATGGCAGCATAAGCACTTACAGCTAGATGATGTCCTCAGGAACATGGGACAGACAAGATCTCTGTGCAGGTCCTGACCCTACCAAACACTGTTGGCTGGTATTTAATTTAAGCAAAGTTCCAGTCTCTCTTTGGAAACTGGATTAATACAGGGTGCTGGTAGAATAAAACCACCTGGCTAAGATCTGGAAATTTAAGAATAAACCAGTACTTTTCAGGTACAAGATGAAGCAGAGTCAGACACGTTGGTTTAGACAGGGACATCACTTGCTGAAGAAAGCCTAACTTGATGTTAGCAATTGCAGCCTATTGTCTCCAAAGCTAAGGCTGAGGTATGAATTGCATGAAGTGCTGGCAGGTTCCTGTGGAAGCAAACAATTCTTATTATAATAGGCAAGATTTTGGCATTTGGAATGTGATATTAACTTCAGTATGCCAGATAAACAGTACTGGCTATCAAAGCAATCTCACAAAGGATACAATTCCGAATGAGCAGATGTTGCCATGCAACATGCCTATTTTCAACAATTAAATTTTTTCCTTAACCCTTCTCTTTTTAAACAGAATCTGGACATTTTATTTTCTAACAAAATGCAAAATGGCCAAATAAAGATCTCCCAGTAGATCCTACATTTCTTTCATACACAGTTCTGCTCATATCAGGTCTCTGGGCTCCTTTGCACTGCGTGGTACCAAGTACCTAAGTATGGAAGTTGAAAGCATCAGGGTTTTAAAGAAAGGACTCATGAAAGGGAATACTATGCTAGTGCCTGCACTGAAATCTTCAACCCATCTTTCTTTTCAAGCATATATTGAAGGTTTTATACACAAGTCAGCTCAGCCTCTCAAATGCAAGAAAGGAAGTGATCATTCCACAACATGTGAACCTTTTTAGTGAAGAAGAAAAAACAACAACAAAAATTTCCTGTAGACTTTCAAAATAATTTTCCTGTTGCTTAGATAAAGCATGAAATTAAGACAAAGATGTCTTCTGGGAAAGTTTAAGTCACTAAGTCAAGCTTAACATCCCTATCATACCCTAACAAGTAAAGGCTTTTGACTTCTGTTAGAAGTGAAAAGATTTTTTCTTATGCCATAATAGGTTTTATCTCTTGAACTTGTAATAACAATGGCCTCTTCCCAAAACAAACAGAAAGTGTGCTGGTAGTCCATAAAGGAAATTAATGGCAGAGCAACAAAATTCAATCCTGATATCCTACAGGCCAATATCCTGATACCCTAATGCAAAATGAACACACTAAGGTACCTGCAATACTTTTGAGCTTGAAGTGCCAGATTTTATATGTATCTATCTATATATGTATATATATATATATATACTGCTATGTATATACTCTCTCTGCCATATGAATACAACTGATCACTGATGTGACTTTTATCAAGCAGGGGATACACCAACAGACTTCTCTGTTACTGTATAAAGGAGGTCAACTAAACTATTACCAACCCTGACATTTTCCAACTGACACTTTCTACATGAAGAGAGCTGGTAAGAGAGCACCTTCAAGGAGCTCATCTTCCACATGTCTCAAATTTTTCCACTGACATTGCCAGTGAGCTCATTCCTGTGCCTTCTCGGTATGTTCTAAAATGCAGAATCACAAATGCATTAAAAGGAAAAAAGCCAGGTGTAGCCAGTGATTTTACATACCTAACTGAAACACTGAAGGGATGCTAAAGATGCCTGAAGTCAGGCATCCATCATTAGTCCCGTTTGAAAATTTTGGCCCAAATGGAAGGTAGTGCCTTCAGCAACCAGGTTTGAAGGCTGGAGGTCTTCAATGGGACTGAGAGACTTGCTGTATACATTTCCCAGTCACTCCAAGAAGCTACAAGTGATTGACAAAATCCCCTTCCATCCTTAATGATTAAATACATTCATACACCTTGAAGTACAGTTGATGCCAACAATCTGGTTCAGGAGTCACAAATTTCCAGACTAATTAAGTTACTTGTTGAGCAACTGCTTCACACTCTTGATTAGGCACTTCTTGGTATGAAATCAATGGAGATAAACTTTTGAAAAGCAGCAAGAGAAGAAGATATCAATAGTTTTCCAGAAACAAACCACAACTACTCAAGCTGTAACTCCATATCACAGTGTTGCTTTAAAAAGAATCAGTCCCATCTTTTCTTTTATTCTGGTTCAAGCATTTGTGCAGGAGAATGGGGAACTAATTGAGACTAAAATGAGAAAGATTATCTGTTAGTTGGAACTCAGATCATAATCTGGTCTGTCATGATACATCATCTGTCATGATACTAGCACAAGCCAGAGGAAAGTCCTGTAGCTTCTCTCCTCATCACTTTGCCCCTTCTCTATAGGGAAGTGACTCAGTGGGCTGTCTCAGATAGAAAAATATCTGGGTGTGGAATTAAAAAAAGGAGAACAGATATTTTAAGATCAAGTATTCTTCTGCCCAGTTGGCAAAGGAAAAAGCCCACCTCAGGATCATGCAAGCCTAAGGGTGTGGGAAAGAAGGGGAGTGAGTTGTGGAGCATCCCTCTTTGGGCACCAGATCTTGGCTTAAGGTATAATGTGCAATTTTGGCTTCCAGTGCTGCTTTAGGATACTGGATGCAATGAGAATAACACTTTTTAATATTTACTAGTGGCAGTCCTCATTATAATGCTTTTTAGAATATGCAATGTTTACGTAGCCAAATTACCCAGGATTCTTAAAA
>NW_009953811.1:6090874-6093841 GCF_000747805.2 Chaetura pelagica
CTACACTCACAGCCTCTCTCTGACCTGACAAAACATCAGTCCTGCATTTGCACTGCATATAGCAAGCAAAAATGTGTTTCTGTCTAAATACAAAGAGGAAGACTTTATTTTTGCTTTGAATTTTTAATAGTGCCTTGACAGTTTTTGTGGATCACACAAATAAATTCATATGCATGGCAATGCTATGCTAATGTGTCTGGAGCTGTTATGCAGCCTTTGGATGGAGAGTAAAAACGACCACAGAAGTATCTTTAGGAAGTGACGGAGCGAGAAGATATGTGAGAACCAGCCAGTTTCCTGTCAGCAGGGCAGCCCTGGCTCAGTCACTTCGGTGCTGCTCTGAATTACCTGTGATTTGAGTCTCCCTCCTGTCAACCTGCAGAAGCGACTGTGATTAGAAAACCACCACCACTTGCTCAAAACATACAGCTGGAGACAGAAAACCTCCATAACAAAATCTGGACAAATCTACTTGGTCTTTATTATACTTTCTCCTCCCTCTGGGGTGTATGATCCTTAACAGCATTGGGAACTTGCCCCAAAGTGCGCACACAGGTGTAGAGGTTTTCTCTTTAAAGGAACATTTTGACTTCTAAAAAATGAAATTATTAGCAAAGACAAGGTAATTAGGCAGTGACAATTCATAGAGTACAACCAATCAATAACAGAGTACATTAGCAAGACTGACAGAGGTGTGAGGCCAATACGTTATAAATGGCTCCATACTGACCTGTAAAAATGCAGCGTTTCCCTAACATTGGGCACAATAAAAAACTAAAATGCTATATAAGCAAGCCAAACTGAAATGACACCTAGTATTATAAATGGCCTAATCTATATGTTAATACTGTTGTATCACATAACTGCAGCAAGACTAAGATAACAATATGACTTTGGGGTTTCTATGGCTACATCCTGGGCTAACGTGCCTGAAAGGGCTTGCTGCTGACACCACACAAGCTTTCTGAGTGCTTCTCTTTGGTTATTTATGATATGATTTATGATAACGACAACATCTCCTATTTTCTCCCCTCGTCAGATACAATAAATTGCCATCGTTAATCACCGTTCTTGCTTCAGCTATGATTACAATAGTATAATAGGGCCTAGCTATGGTAATACTGTGTATTAAGGTGTTTTCCCCCCCCTTTAAAGAAATACGCCCAAGGAGATCTTTGTAGCCGATGTCAGTACCTGTAGTATTTTAATAATCTTCCCAAGAGAATTTCTGGATGAGAATTTCTGTTACAACTAAGAGTCAGCACTGCCCCTCTTGCAAAGATCAAATTTATGATCTAAAGACTCAAAATCCACCTTGTATTATCTGTATGTAACAATTCTCAAATGTAATATGAGGGGTTTATACCTATTTTTCTTGACAAACAGAAAGCAGACGGTCAGTCTTTTCATTTTGTACCTCTGGATCTAATCTTCCTGGCTGAGCTTTCCAAACCACCTTTCCAAGTATCACAAATCTTACTAAAAACAAAAACACTGAACCTATACAAACATGTGAAAGGATTTTACAGTGCCTTTCCTTTTATATTTTATGATCTTGTATTTAAAAAAATACACTGTTCTACCTTGAATAAAATCCTGTGCTAAAACCCCCAGACTTCACAAGTATTTCAGGAAACAACATCATATACCTCCTAACAGAGGAACAAGCCAGGTATTTATTACATGGGGGTACCTGAACATCTGCCATACTGATAATTTTTACCTGACATTGCAGAATTTGTTTGAGTCCTTCACAGATTTGCAACCTCCCTATGGACTCCGGTAACTGGATTGCAAAGTGAGAAAACATGGTGATTATTTAGCACATTATTTTGTAACTGAGCTGAAGAACCCCAGAAATGGTAAAGCATAATTGTTCTATAGACATCACATATTTATTTTACCATATTGCTTCAGAACTCACCTTTTCTTCCCAAAAGTTCCAAATTTAAGCTTTGCTTTCTGTGCAATGTTCCCACGACAGCAGAACTGTGGGTTAGGGAACAGGTGCCAGAATTTAAGGGTCACATTTCTTGTCCTCAGGAGTCTTAGAGACAGCAAATAAGAGACAGACGTGATGGCACGATGGGGTATTTTAGATTGTATTGATAAGAATGTTTCTATTTATATTGCTGCTATAAATACCTAACATGCCCTTCAGCCCAGCAGTCATTAGTGACCTGACTCGTTATTGGTTTTGTGGCAAAGGAAGAAGCTATGGGAGAGGAGGCAGTGGCAACACTGATCAGCACAGGGAAGATGCTTGATGTATAAGTGGCACCATGAAAGAAATGGGAATATGAAGATGGGTCTCCTGTCAAATTATTTGCTCATCTCAAAGTTCAAAGGATAAACATGAGCACTGCTGTGCTAGGTGTGGCTCAAAATCCACATGGAGGGAGAACACCTCTGCTAGACAAGGTTTGCAATCAGCAACAATAACCTGTCTGCCTGCAACTTGCTTTACTCCCCCAAAAGTAAAAATATTTTGGGTATTAATCTGTTATATACTTGCTCACATGATGGACCTTCTGCAAAAATGCATTACCAGAAGGAAGCTCTGGCTCAACGCAACTTAAAGACCATCATCACTCTTGCTATGTCCTGCTAGGCAGGACAAAGATGCAACTTTGGCATCGTAAAAGGCTGCAAGTGTTTCTATCACCTTCAAATAACTTTTTAGCTCAACAACTCATTTGGCCATTAATTGCCTTTCCCTTGTGTTACTTGCAAGTGAAAGGGCATGTTTGAAACCAAATGATAAGCTGCTCAGGGCAAGAACTATATCTGTGTTTTTCAAAGTGCTTTGGTTACTTCTGGGCACTATTAAAAAAAATAACAACAGAGCATGAATTTAGAGACTCTTCCATCCATTTGATTGCTTTCATTGGATAAGAAAGGGAAATCAAGTATTTTCACAGCAATAAAATACATATTTTATAAAAATGAGAAAGACCAAGGGAAAGA
>NW_009953811.1:6094472-6104444 GCF_000747805.2 Chaetura pelagica
GAAAGAGAAGTTTATTTTCAATATATTAATTGAGAGGTATAAAAATGTTGACCAGATCCTGTACTCTAGAATAAACTGAAAAGAAAACTGTCTAGACTACTCCTGATCTGCAGCATTTATCTTTGCTGGCACAAAGGAACACAGGTCATTGAAATTTAATTAAAAAAAAACAACAAAACAAACCCTGCCACTGACTGTCAACTCCCACTAATGCAAACAGAGTTACTGTATCTTCAAAGTAAAAAAAGGTACGTGTTCACCTTCTCTCTTATGCACACCATACCCAGAAGTGCTTACCAAATATTCCAGTTGTTGGGCATGGGTATATCTGCTTATTTCTTTAAGGATACAAGCAGCAATTAGGAATGCTTTTGCCATCTAGAGCAATGCATTTATTCAAACAGTTGCTATCTCATAAAGAAAAATGCAGTTCCAGCTTGTGACTTTGTCTTAACAGCATCCAAAGTCTTCCCGAATATGTGCTGACAATGCAAACCCTGTGACTTCAGTGCTGAACTGGCTGTGGCGTGTCTTGGTACTTACATAAAACCCCACATTTGCTGGGGAGAATTCTGAGATACAACATGAATCCCATAACAAATATAATCTTTTTGATCTAGCAGAGAAGGAAATCGCTGATGATAAGGTTTTAATAAAGCTTGACAAGCCTCAAAATTAAATTTGCTGGGAAGGGTTCACCCCCGAAACAGATACTTTCAAGCGGTCTTCACGAAAGAAGCCAAGGAAAGACTTAAAGAGAGGAAAATGTTTACTTTAGGAGTTTTTTTTCTTACAGCTACAAATCCAATTAGTGACTCTCTTCGTCTTTCAGCCTCTCTGCTTTATTCTGTATGGGAGCACGTCTGTCTCCCTGTAACCCTGCCCTGTAAAAGCTGCCCATAGGCAGAGAGAAAACTAATCAGGGAGGCAGGATGGCCTCTGCAGCAGCACTTCCCAGCCATCTGAAACTGGATCGGACAGCCCTATGCTCTGGTGGCTTCAAAATGCTGCTGTCAGCACCACTGCAAAACAAAAGTGCTACAAGAGCATGGGGTGACTGTGCTGAGTAATAATTCTGTGGGCAGCTTCCCACCCCAGCAAGGAGCCCAACTCAGGAGGCCGTAGGAAAATTTAAACCACATCCAATTTAAAACCTGTGCTTTTTTTTCCGGCGACCTTATAATTTTTCAGGGACGGCTCCTAAAGTCTATTGCTTCTTTCTGTAGGACCTCATGGATCACAGCAACACCTTCAAATAAATCTCACTTCCAAGGGAGCTCAGAGGCTAAAAGCAAGCAAAAGAGCATCTCAGATGCTCTCACTATACAATAGCTTTCTTGGGGGACAACTGGAAAGACCCTGTGGTTCCTTCCAAAGCCACAGCCACAAAACAATCTTATGATTCTGCAGTTGCTGCAAGACTGTGTAGGGCAATTAAGCTAAGCAAAAAGCAGTGCAAAAAAAAACAACCCAAAAAACAGAGAAAAATAAGAAAAGAGTGATTCAGAGATGTCAGAGTCCTGCATGTACACTAGGAAATCTGGGCATGAAAGTGAAAAGATTTGTGATACACTCCTCTTGGAATCACCTGCAAAGAATGCAAAGCAGCAAGATGTTTTTGTGGACGTTAGGCAAGCTTCCAAATATTTTCTCTATTTAGAAACATTTCAACCTAGCTTTTAAAATAAAAAAATTACAGCTCCAACCATGACCTCAAAACCAACACCATGTGATGCTGCACTATACATTCAACTCACCCTTAAGAATGCAGCAGCCTCCATTTTGATGCAAGGGCTGCCCCAGTGCTCCTAACGACCTTGGCAAAAGTCTTGAAACAAAACAAAACCAAAAAACACACACAAAAAACCTTCAGGACCTCAGGCTCTAAAGCTATTTTAGAATTAGCTTTGAATAATTGTCCCACAATAGGAGTTTTCTTGATTAATTGCTTAAGATAAGGCCTCCTTTTCCTTGCTGGCCTCCAGTGACTCCCTTCACTTCCCATAATCACTTTTGTCTCTGTCTCCTGTTCACTGGGAACTGCTAAGAGAAAAATCGGCGATACACCAACTCCATTACCTGAGGATTAGCCACGAGATAACCCTATGTATTCCATTACTGACCATTATTTGAGTAATTATTCAATCAAGTTTAGACCATGTGAAAGATGCACTAATTGTTTTGCAGAGCTTCTCAAGCTATGTATCTAAGGGATGCAACTCGTGTCCTTTAACAAAACAAAAATGTTGTGCTGATTGCAAAGGAAAATGAGAAGTGAGTGGTGTTGTATTGAATTCTGCCTTTAAACAAACAAACAAACAAACAAACAAACCTAATCAGGCTTTAACTAGGAGTTAAGGATCTATTTTGATCTGGATTGTATGCAGACTCAATTACAGAAATTTTTCAGGATATTGCTTTTCCACCTGAATTATTTAAAAAATGGTACTCGGCTGTTAGTTTTCTAGTTGTTTATGAGATAAGCATCCTGAACACAGGCAAAGCAGGGATAATGGAGAAACAAAGAGCCAGTAACCAGCAGGTTTAATTTAAATATGAAACTTGTGCACACACATCAGCACTAGACTCACAGGGCTTGATACTCTCATTTAAACTGAATTAATGTCTTTTAGCTAAGTAATATTTTTCTTGGACACATGGGAGAAATGAAAAAACCCTATGAAAACAAATTTAGCAAAGGAATTGGCTTCAGTAGGCAGTTTTACGTAACATTAACTTTCCACCATGTAATCTTTCCATTTCATGGACTCACTAGCAGGTGACTCCCTGCTGAGAGAGAACTGAAACTACCAGGGACACCAGCCGATGCTCTACAAAGACCCATGAAAAAGCCAAAAACTAAAGCAATCTTCTTAATCTTGTGATATGAAACTTATTTTAGCTATCAAATGCTGCAAAAAACATCGACAGCTGATGCAAAATAACCCATAACTATTCCATCTTCTTCTTGCCACACTTCCTAAACTGGTGTTCTTAAAACTGACAATTATCAAACAAAATCTAGACCATTTATTTTTAAAAGCCCATCAATCTTTCAGCTCTACCAGATCTCATGTAATACTTGATATAAACTATTTTCTAGACATGATTTCCTCATAATTTTAAGTTTCATTCTGGTAGCTTGTCAATTTTTAACCTTGTTGTTTGACTGTCTTCCAGCTGTTGGCTTATGCAGGTAAAGCTTACACATGGCTTCCATGAACTCAAACCTTTACTACCTCTGTCTTCATGAGTTTTGGGTGGTGGAGGGGAGATTTATCTACATGACTGAGCACAAACTGTTGGTATTCTTGGGATTCAGGCAGAATGAAGCACGTTCAGGCGTGACGAGGGAGCTCTTTCCAAGCTAGGATTAAAGGCAGTGGTAGGGAAGCTTGAGTTCTAATGGATAAATTGATGCAGAGCATGCTCAGCCAAACACCTTTGCTGATGAACAGGACTTGAAATTTGGTGGGGAGGGGATTATCCCCCTGCTGTGGCATGTAATTTTTAAGAACAACCCCCTATTAAATCTAGTTACGTGCCAAATAGTAAGCAGCAGTTTGACCCAAATCCTATTAGCAACAACAATCTGTCGTTACCTCCTCTCCCCAAAATGAAACATGCTCTGGGATACGATACAGAGAAATAAATTGAAATGCGGGAGGTTTTCTGTATTAAATTCTCCCACCTCCCAATTCAAATTGTCAACTCATGGGGCAGAGACCTGAATGAAGCTTTTAAAGCACTGCCTGCACCCCTACTGCTGCATGAATAAACCACGGATTCAAACAACACTGAACATTTCTTTCCAATTTATTTGTTTCTTCTTTTTGTTCTGATTCTGTCTTATCTCATCCTCATATTTTCCTCCTTTTGTTCCATCTTTATTGCCTGTCCCTTCCAAAACCCAGAAAATAGTAGTTTTCGGTACTACAGTTTCTGTGCCTTTCCCCATCCCTCACTCTAAACTTTCTCTTCTGCTGGCATTTAGCAGAAAGATAAAAACTAGAAGAGGGAAGAATACATTTGCTTTTTGTGTTGCTCAGGATATTTTTGTGAAGGAAACTGTGGGCCAAAGGCAAGACCGAAGCAAAGGGTAAAGTACAAAACACCCAGGAAGCCCATGGAACACAGGACTGTAAGAAGTACTGAGAAGAGGAAGAGGAGATAAAGAGGATAATAAGCATTTCAGGAGCAAAATGAAGAAGATGGGATAAATAAGGATGTGGACACATGGTCAAAGCGACTGTGGAACAAAACAGAATGTGAATGGGGAGTTCGGTTTCTCCATCATGTAGTGCTAAATCCTGCAAGCTTTGGTCCTCAAATGCTTTCCCTAAAGCCTCTTTACTCCTTTACTTCTTCCATCTCACATCTGTCACTGTAGATACTTAATTTCTTATGCACATCCGGAAAAATAAAAAATGCCTCAGGATACTTTTAGATAAGAAGCTGTTCAGATGTGACATATCTCAGCAGTTATTAAAAAGTAATTACACCTCATATTCTCATTCACTACTTTCAGAAGGCATTGAGATATCTAACTTTTAGATACATAACTTTTGCAGATCCTCCTTTATTATTCATACTTTAAAGCAGAAACCAGGAATAGCTGAAAAATCCCAGTTTAGTCACTAAGTTACAGATTGTCTTGCTTAAAATGGTGAACTCAGTGTCACTGTGCCAAACCACGAGAAAGTATCTATCTAGCATGTTACTGCCAAGATGAATTAGTCTACAATCTCTTGGGTGGTTTTGGTTTCTAATATAATGCTCAAGAGCCTGAAGTTGCTTGCAACAATCAGCAGCCTGGAACACGAAGTGCCAACACAGTGTAACGTGGACTACCTTAAAGTGTGGTTGCACGTTACCCTTGCTTCATGCACAGCCATCCTAATACTCATCCCACAGCATCCAGTGGCTGTGCAGCTACAGGAAAGCTCTGTTCAGTGAGTGGAAGGAAAAGCCAAATTCCCCTCTCCCTCCTCTCTGAAAAAAACCCACCAACTTTTAACCTCATCAACTTGTTTTAACCAACTCAAAGGAAAGGGGGAGAAACAACAAGGCAGAGATGAGAGTTTGCCTGCTCCTCTTGGTAGTATCTCACAACTGCAGCAGATAAACCATCCATCCATCACATGGTAGCCTTCATCTGACAAGGGTGTATCAATCTTTTGACTTAAAGGAACAGGACACAATGAAAACATAACATTCAAGGTCAGTGTATCACAGTAGGCACACAAGATTTCTGTTACTAACTTTGCATTTTGTATTTTAGTAGACCTGTGAGCCCTTTCAGGCAAGATGGGACTTTGTTCATCTTCTCTTAAGGGTAGACACGGATGCTTGTGTTCCAATTCAGCTTCTTCCTGCAGATGGAGGAAGTTGAGGAGATGACTTATCCAGATCTCTCACTTTGCAGTAGGACAGAGGATTCATTTTCCCACTGGGGCAGGAAATTATTTGTCCTGAATGGTATATTTGACTGAGCAGAGATCACTCCTTAATTTACCTTCTAAATTTTGTTTTGTTTCCCCCACTTTGCACCATATGATTCCCTAATAAAACGGGAGAAAGAAAACCCTTTCCTCTCTCCCTCCCACCAAGAACTGTCAGTGCTCCATGTTGAAAGACAGCAGAACTTCATATAATGTCTAGAAATCTTTCTCAAAGATGAAATATGACCGAAACATATAGAAAGGACCTGCCACAACTTCCTCTGCAGGAGCTAAAGAGTGTTTAACAAACAATCTCAGATCCACAACTATTTAAGTTGAGTTTGTTTCAAGTGTTTGTAATACAGACCCTGGTATACATCAGATTCTTATTTTATTTCTGAACTGCTTCTTCCTTCTCCACCATTTCTGGGCTAGAGAAACAAAGACAAAACCTTGGTGTACTCTGTGTACACCCAGGAACTCGTAAGTTCAATCAAAATGAACTCCAGAACTGTGGTATGAAGTAAGAAGAAAAATAAATCATTAGGAATTTTAATGCAATAACTACTTGCTTCCTTCTGCCATAAATTCTTTATGGGTCTCTACGATACATCTGCTACCATGAGATAAATATCTTCTGCTACAGATATTAAAGGTTCCCTACAAATATCTAAGATTTACTCAGCTATCTGCACAGAAAGCTGTTTAAAAATCATGGGGTCTTACAGGGGGAAAGAAATCTAACCATAACATTTGCGGGCAAGAACGGGGACACCTTGTTACTCGTCTAAGTAAGAGGTTGTCAGGACTTGGATCTATGTCTTCTGCAAATTAGAAAATAAAAATATGTAGCCAGTTATGGTCAAAAATATAAGGAACTGGGAGGAGAAAAAACAGGTAACAATTTTAATCAGGACACCTGAGAAACTGTAAATACCTTATTACAATTTTCAATAGGCTGCACCACCACAAGAGAATATGACCCTTGACACATACCAGACATGCTGAATGACAGAGAGAAAAAATACCATTTCTCATAAGCAATAAGATTAATAAGCTCTATGACTGCTCAAGAATAGCACATATTTAAAGACATAAGATACCTGATTCAGAATAAAAGTCTAAATTAATTTGTTGCCCAGGAATAGTATTTTTGCTAAGCCAGTGTTTTTAGGAATTTTCTATTACCAAGACCAGGTATTTCAGGACAACCTGCTCATGCCACAGACAGTATTTTTACAGGCCCTTCATCCACAAAAGGCACAGAATTAAAGAAAACAAACAAAATCAGTGGTCTCATCCTACAGGGGAAAAAACAAATAGGGCTCAGAAAGGACAATGTAGGATCACTGTCACACAAACTACTGGTGGAAGAGCTGAAAATTATAAGTTTAGGATGAGTTTGGATATCTAACACACAACCTACCAGTTTATAGTTTACCCTTTGCTTAAGAGAAGGTGTAATTTGGCTCATCAGATATTTTTATACAGTCAGAAGGAGTCCACTGCTCCCTCCTTTAGAATAGGGACACATCTTGAAAAGGGAATGTTGGTGTTTGTTTATCTGTAATATGATCTGCATCTCTCCTTGGGAGAAGCAAACTCCTCCTGCCACTGAAAAAAACCATAAGCAGTTTCTTCT
This sequence comes from Chaetura pelagica, assembly GCF_000747805.2. Taxonomy (NCBI): domain Eukaryota; kingdom Metazoa; phylum Chordata; class Aves; order Apodiformes; family Apodidae; genus Chaetura; species Chaetura pelagica. The sequence continues at coordinate 6,101,556 of NW_009953811.1, forward strand.
GGCAGAGAGGGTACTTTAATTCCTTGCAATTCGTTAGCTACTTTGGCCACTGGGCTATGACCAATATGGCTGTGACCATCACTTTGTGGCTGAAGCCCCAGTGAGAAAAAATACGGTTTTTAATTTTAAAATAAATTGCAAAAGGACAGCGAGATTGTAACATTCACTTTGTGTAGCACATCCTTCTCCCTGCCTTCCCTTCCCGCCCCCTGCTCCTCCTGTATGGATTAGGATGGGGAGAAGGATGAATTATCTCTGGAGAACTATAAAAGATAGAATTGATTTTTGGTAAGAACTCCAAGGAAGTTCTTAATACCACCTAATCTTTGTGAGTAATACAGAAAAGTTCCTCTGCTGAGTGAGCGCCTATCTTCGAAGCTATCCTTGCCAATGTTATCTCTACTGAAAAGCAGCTTTGAAGGCTAGAAAATAATGCATGTTCTCCATTGGTTGAAACAGAGTTATGTCAAAACTTGTAATACAGTTAAGGTTCTACACCAGGTATTTCCATAACTTAAGGGAATTCAACAAGTTAGCTGCTGTGACACTAGCATGAGGCCACGATAAGATTTGCCCATCCTGCAAAATGAAATTTAAGAATTGGGATGCCCTTCAGAGCACCTGCACAAAGCTCAGGATGGGACATCACCCACATTCACAAACTCCTGCACGTTAATATTTTTATTACAGTTTGAACATGTGAAGCTTCTTTAAATCTTCAAATAAAATTTAAAAATCCATCATATTGAAGTATTTTTTGAAGAAAGGCAGTAAAGTCTAGGTTGATAAAGGGAAGCAATCTCCTATTTGACCTGCAAGAGCACATGGAGAAAAAGAATAGATGTAGTTTTGGATGCACAAGCTATTCAACCAGGACCTTGAATGCTTTTTGGTTTGTTTTTTTTCTGACCACAACAGGAGGTCTAAGTGAAGATACTACCTCCTCCTACAAACTGTCTGATCCTGGCTGCAACGTTATCAACACAAATATTGGACTGTCCCACCTCTAATAATTTAGGGCAGACTCCCTACCCAACTTCTGAGCGTTTAGGTCAAATGGACAATTTTCCAAGAAACAGAAGCCTTGATTCAGAAGTTTCTGTTTCTAAGACAGGCTCATTTAAATGTACAAGAATGTCTGAATGTTGTCTTCTTGCCAGTCCAGGGTCATGCTTATGTATAATACTTTCCTCTTTATTTTCAGCCCTTGACAACTAGGAATGAGACAGACAGCACCTTGCAGCTCCCCTAAAAACAATCCTCTGCTGCAGCCAAGCAGTCTCTCCCAAGAAAAAGCACTTTTTGGTCATCTGCCGAAGCCGGTAATTCTGTTCTTCAGACTCCCAAGATTTTTGCTATCTGATGGAATATTTAAGTGGAGACTTCATTCCCCCGGCGGAGCACCGACAGCTCAGCCACTCCACTCCGGTGTTCAATGAGCTCTTGTGTTCTATTACAGAAGAAATGTGATTTTCTGCCCAGCTGGAAAATGATACTTCTTCCTAGTGCAGAGATTTGTACCCCACTCTAACCCGTCTAAATAGGTCACAGCCACATTTTCACAATACTACCCATATATCCCTTCAGAAAATGCAAAAGCTTATTGCACCCTGGGCAAAGACTAATATGGAATACTGCAAAGTCTCTCCTTAGCCAGGAAAAATAAATAAATTAAACTAGGGAACATGCTACACCTCTCTGTAAAACCTCTGCCTCTGATGCAGAGGCTTGGAAAAGCCCTCCCATATCTCTTTCTCTCATCAGCTTTCTTATTTCAAGCAGGTTTGAAGGCCATTGCTCTGCCAGTGACCAGCTCACTGGTGCTTGGCAAGACACAGCTCTGTGCCTCATTCCCACACTCTATCAAATGGGAATTACTGATATTTTTCCCCAAGTGCTGTAAGCTTTCTGAGTGTACCAGGAAGCCTCACTCATTTTTTCCTGCCCCAAATGGAACAAGCTCTGTCAATCCTACTGGACAGGATGCTATAGTGTTACTGTCCTACATGGTGCAAGTCTGCCAAAATACATGGAGACATCCAAAAACTTTTAAGTTTGAGGTGAGATGTCTTAAAGAAAAGAGAAGTGTGAGGGAGTGTTTTAATTTCTTCAGATGTTTCTGTGCGTGCTGTTCTTACACTGCTTTACCAGTCAAATATATTAATGGAGCAAAATAAAGTAAGTGGTTAACATGCTCTTCCAAAGCAAATGCTTGGTATAAATCTGGACAAAACGATAAAAGCCAAGAGAGCTAAACCCTGCATGTGAGTGGACTTAAAACTTTCAGTGTCAAAAGACATTTGAGGTAAAATGAATCAAATGGTGAAGAAAGGGGATGCTGAGAATTGATTTTTCCAACAAGGCATTTACAGGCACTCCAAACACGATCTCCACTTCAAACATAAAATAGTCATTGTGCTGATTTGTTACAGTACGACTTGCTAACGGATTTGATTCCACATTATCTGAAACTCCAAGTTATCCGAGGTCTCATCTTCTTAATGGAAGGGAATGTACAAAAGCAGAGCACTCACTTTAACACACCATGTATTGTCTATACAAATTGGTACTCATTCAACAGACAAACTTGAAAAACCAAATTATGGTTGACTATCAATTTGATACTCTGCAGCAGAAAACACCATTTACAGCTTGATAGCTTATAAAGCCTTTTAACAACATTTCTTGGCATTATAAAATACCAGATCTTGACTACGTGCAACAACTCAGAAGAAAGCTCCCATGAGAAGAAAATCTTTGCTAGTTGGTTGTGGTAGCTGAGATCTTACCAAACATTAAACAAATGCTACACTGTGGGCTAAGATATCAATATTATAAACATGTTTCTTGGAATAATTCCCCACTGCCGTGTCAAAATCAAAGATTCCT
>NW_009953811.1:6104531-6105430 GCF_000747805.2 Chaetura pelagica
TAACGTGCTGGGTATCTCAAAGGAAATTATTTGGAAGCAAATTTCACAGGCAACCTTGCACCCAAGACACCAATCCCGCAGCCAGGGAATTTCAACTTTTATTTTTGCCTTGACACAGATGCTTCTAAATTAAATTCCCTGCAAAAAAAACCCCAAACAAACCATAAAATCCAGAGCCCTGCCTCAGTTTCCCCAACTTAAGAGACCAGAGAATCTACTTGAGAACGGTGAATTAAAACTCAAACACGGAAACATTATTTGTCAAACACTCGTATGTGCCTGCCTGCAGAAATGCAAACTGCTTTTCCATTCCAGTGGGGTTCTGCATTGAACAAAGTCAGATGGTAGAGGTACTACTATTTATTGAGATATTTTTACATGGTAGCGAAAAAATATTTTCTAAACCACGTGGGTTTTTGTCTTCAGCATAGATATTTTTTAACTTGGGGCCATATTTCCAACAGCACTTCAGCAATGTAGCAGTAACAATCCCAGTAACTTTCCACAGAAATACTACTTTCTATTTCTTAGGCATTCAGAAGAACCTACCTTAATTTGCCAACTCCTTGAATTAAAACCTATTAGAAGCCCTAACTTGCAATAAAATTCTGTAATATAGATGGTAAACCCCACATCTCATTCTACAGCTTTTCATCAGGCTAGAAGGCAGATCCTGCTCGTATAGCATCAGACATGCTATTAACAAGACAGCACACAGCAGTTTACTGAATAAAAATTCAGGTCCATAGTACAGTGACAGATATTTGGATGCTACTGGGCAGTTCATGTTATAAACAGAGGCATTTCTCTTGAAAGTTCAATAAGGTTGAAAGCCAAAACAGTGATATGGCATCAGGGATTTATCAACTAATAATAAAAGACTGTTTGTTCCTCTGGAG
>NW_009953811.1:6105468-6141187 GCF_000747805.2 Chaetura pelagica
CAGCAGGCATGCAGCTTTTCAATTGCACTCCTTATTGTATGCTTTATATTAAAGCAAGCAATTTAACTATTGAGGACAAGAAAATTATCTTGAAACTGAAGTCCTGCCTAAGCTCAAGGCCAAGCTAGAATAGAACATACAAAATTATTAAAAGGTCTTCAATCATTACTATAGCTGGAACACTGGCAAAAGCTGTAATTCAGGGTGCCTACACATTTGAATTATAACCCCATTTTCAGCAGGTTATAGTTTTCCCCATCATGCTAAAATTTATCAGGTTTGGCCTGTTATAACTTTTTTTTTTTTTTTTTTTTAAAAAAAAAAAAGCTTAGGTCATATCACTCATTTCTGCTCAAATCATGGAGAAGTAGAACAAAAGCAAAGTAACTGCAGTTCTGCTGCTCCAGGAGTGTCAGAGCAGAGGTGGAAACCACTTAAGCAACCTCTTTCCACAGTGCTTTAGAGTTTTTTGGTGAAAACTAGGTGTGGTATCATTGAACCCACTCATGTACATTCAATAAAGTAGAAAAAAATGAAAGCAAGAATTTGCATGGCTTGCAAAGCCACGTGGAACAGGCGGGCAGCAACCTCCAAGGAGCTGTGTTGTACCAGGCATATACACGAATTCACTGTCTCACTTCCTTAAATGCTTTTAGGTCTTTACCTCACGTCCTGGGAAACAAAAGCCAACAAAACTGGACTCTGCAGAAATTATCTAAGACAGCATCTTCTGGACCTTAACTTTCTACTCATAATACTTTCCTTCCTACAGAAGTAAACTCCCTTCCCTGTGCATGGAAGCTTCAACGCAAGGCACAGCTCTAGTCACAAACAGAACAAACCAACCTGCTGTTGTACAGCCAAAATTAATCCTATATATATTCTTTTCTTTTAAATATCCAACAAATTTCACATTAAAACATCCTGAGATACTGACAGGGATGCTTGGTAACTCCTGAAAGACTGGAAATGCTGAGTCAAGTCAAATATATTTGACAATGCAGGGGCCATCTGATGATCTGTTGGTTGTGTAGGTCCTGTCAGAACTGAAAAACCTGTTTGCTGCCCACTCTTCTACAGCAGTCTGTCTGGGGAATACTTGGAAAAATAACTGAATAACTTGCCCTGATACAGGCATCTCACTCCTGTTGTTTTCCTTTCCTAGGTCTGCTCAGAAATGAGAAGGGATTTTCTCTGCACCCAGACTGGGCTGCAAAGGCAGAGTCAGCTTTAAACTGGGAAGCAGTGGACAAACCGGGCACACACAGATTGCTTGTACTGAGCTTCAACAGTAGGTTTGTTCCCATGACAGAGACTGATTAACATTCTGCTGTTCTTCTAAAATGCTCCTGTGGACTCTGAAATACTCAGTGCAATATAAAATATTATAAGTGAATAAAATGAAAGCAGAAAAGAATCTCATAGATATACAAGGACAAGTACCAACAAGACAATACACCAATGACTAAATTAGGTATTAGGTGTCTGGATGTAAATACCACGCAAAACTACTATATTGTAGCTCTGTAGATCTCAATTGGCCAAAACAAGCTCCTGCAAATGCCTGCTTGGAGTGCACATCCATCATGCTGCATCCTTTCCTGTTGACAGAGTTCTGAGAAGTCAAATATTAATTATATTGTGCACTTGAGAAATAATTTTTGACTGTAACACACTCCTGCAATGACATGTTAAGATCCTATGTCTAACCTCACCACTGGCATTTCCTGACATTTTTGAGCTTAACAAGTATAACCTCATCTGTCTCAACTTAAAAAAAAAAAAGATGTAATATAATAGTAGCTTTGAATTTATGATTGTTTTTATTAAAGAACCATCTTGGAGACCCCCAATTAACTACTGAACTCCATTGTGGTAGATGCTGTCCAGACTTAACCTGAAAAGCCCTCAGTCAGAACAGTTTACAAATCAAATACAAAAGACATACCTAAGATGAAGGAAAGGAAATATTACTGTAATAATACAGATTTATAGAGGAAGTGACCCACCTGAGGTCACAAAACAAGTCTGACCCGATCTTCCAAATTTCAGTCCACTGGACTAACTCCAAAACTGCTCTTCATCTTCCTCTTGAGGTTAGGCATTGGCACAGCAAGACTGATGCTGCACGAGAGCAGCTCAGGGCTCCAGTTGGGCAAGGCAACGAAGTTTTAGAGCTGCACACAACAATTATAAATTTAAGGATGGGAGGGCAAAGATCTTTAGTTGCCTTCTCCCCTCTGTCATTTTGTCTCACTTGACTTCTTAGTTTGGAAAATACAGCTCCAACAGTCTGCACAGGCTCTCAAAGGACTTTAATCCAACACAAAACTCAAAAAAACTACACCGTTCCTTCTATGTGCTCTGTGTTTGGAAAATTTAGCATGTACCATTGTCCTACCACCCAGCAGCAAGTTTTCTACAAGTAATACCCTATTTGTTTGCAGGACATACTACAGTATGAGGGCATTTATTACGCATTTCATCACACCCATTTCACAGGTGAACAAACTGAGATTAAATTATACAAGATGATTGTGTGCTGGATCAGCCAAAAGCTCAACAAAAATTCAAAGGGTTCTTGAATTAAGACTCTTTATTCACAATAATGGATTTGCAAGATGTGCAGAGAAACCTGTTCAAAATGCAGGTTCCACAGGAGCAGGATCCACAACATAGAAAATGATCACTGCTAATATTAAGTGGTCCAAGACCTTCAACTTACACTGGCTGAAGCTGATGTTGAAAAATGATAAAATGGGTCACCTTTAGGCTGGTGCAGAAGTAGCTAACCTTCCAGATCCTCTTTAACTCTCCTGGATAACAAGGCATTTATTCTTAAAATACATAATGCCAAGGTATTTTAGGTCAGTCCTAAGGAATTTAAGTACAGGTTTAGTTATCGTTTTGCTGGGAAGTTCTGTATATTTAAGCTGTTAATGAAAATCATCATTATGATGACTAAACCATTAGTATCTCAACACCCTTTCAGCAGACCCAGTCTGAAAACATCCCAAACTTGGAAGCCAACAGGTGTCCTTGTTAGCTTATTTTTGTCTCCATCTCTTTGAAAAAAAGCAAAAAGCTCCCATTTTGGGCTAGAACAGGATCAATTAAGAGCCTGTTTTAACTGAGTGCAAGCCATGCTTTCCTTCAGAGCTATAAGGGCTGTGTATTTGCTGATCAGACAAATTTCTTCCTTTTGTGACTCTTTGGGAAAATTTCCTTGCGTGTACACAGAAGCTGGAGAGACTCAGACATCAAACCTTATTTACTGGGCCCAGTCTTTCTTTAGGTTAAGCTTTAGGTAGCTTTAAACTTTTAATTTAAAATACTAAACACAGGTAAGAGGTCGAGAATTCAAACACAGTCCATGTAACACAAGAAGCATTTAGTTACAACTAAGGAAACAAGTACATTTATAGGGCTGCGAGAGAAAAGCAACTTGAGTTTCTGCTAGAAGTGAAAGGGGTGGGTGGGCAGGAAAGATAAAGGAAGTTTCAGGTAGTTTTTGCATGACCTGCATATTTTGACTTCTGATTTTTCTGCCTATCAAACAGTAACACGCACAGACTGAACACATAAAACTCATCAGGGACTGAAATCACTGCAGGAAAAAAAATTGAAAATAGAGGCTTGTGATTCTCTGTGGCAGGGACTTGACTAGAAGATGCTGCCATGGGGGAGAAGAAAGGACCTCTGTGGTATGGAAGCCAGAACAAGTAATGCCAGTGCTCTCAAACTGCAGCTGGTTTGCAAGCCAAGCTCCTCACTAAACCAGGCAAGTATCGGGATATCCTTCCTGTTACCTGCACTGAACCCCGTTTCATTCAGGGCAATTACAGAACAAAACAAGGAAAACAAACCTAAAAATCACACACATTGTCCACCCAGTACAAGCCACATGAAGAAGATTTACTCTTCCCTCCCACCCCTCTCTCCCTGCAGCCTGGCGCCAGGCTCAGCCCCGGGAACAAAACCCAGGTCCTAAGGCCTGGTATCTCCAGACGTGAGCCCATTGAGGACACGCAACCGTGAATGCCTTCTCCTCTTACTGGAGGAACGAACAGCGGCCGGGTGCCGTGATTGTTTTTACCCAGTTACATCCTCCAGCCTGTCATCAGGTATAGAAGAAGCCTTTATGCAGCAGTTGTACCGTCCCATTTCCTGGCTTCTGTCAGGCTCAACAAAACCCAAGTACTAAACACATTTTATGCCTTGGAGTATCAAATGTTCTTTGCTATCAGTCGAAATGGAGCTCTGTTCATTTTCATTATTGCTTCATATGAAAATGTTAGCTCTATTCATATTCCATATTCAAGATGTTTAACCTGGGTTCACTGTATGAAAAGTCAATCATGTGTGCATAAATTCAATATATTTTCCCCATTTATTGCAGTACAATGAATATCTTACAGAGAGCAATGTTTGCGTACTGATTCAAAAATACTATCTCTTTCTTTGGCCCAATTTATTTTGTATTTATTTGAGGTGAGGCAGGTATATTTGGGTTAAATAAGCTTTATCATTGCTCAGGGTTTATTATGTTTAGCACAAGAAAGACAGACGGCGTTAGAGAAGGAAATAAAAAATCCATCTTCGAAATCATGCCAGCAAGTGGGAAGAAACACTTTTGCTGATAAACAGGAAATATTTTTATTTCTAAAGTTAACATTCTTAAGTAAAAAAACAAACACTTCAGCTAAATTTGTGGGTTTTAAAACAAACCATGGAAAACATTAAGGGAACTAAATAGAAAACATCTTTCAAGATGGTAAAACTAGGACAACTGCAAACATGAGGTATTAAACAAGCCATGACAACAAACACGCACAACAGCCAATTGTAACACCAATTACACATATTTGCAATCAAAACCTGGGGAGAAAGTCTGCAAGAAATGTCAATCTAATGATTGCACAAGCACATAAACCCTTTGCATTATTATTGACATGTCAGGAAGTTGCACATGCTCCAGCTAGTGTCCAATGTGTTCAAAGCACCCTACAAAAAAGATTAATGAAGAGAGTCCTTGCTGCAGAAAACACATAGAAGAGATGATGACTAGAGAGAGGTGGGGTAGAAGGGCAAGAGAAGAACAATTATTTGATGCAACTCATCAAAGAAAATTATTAATGTAGATAATGTCCTGCCTGGGTTCTGCTCTAACTCTGCAAAAGTACCAGCTCATGGGATTTTTGTTAAGGATGGCAATGGTACATACTGCTGAATTTAAAAAAAAAAAAAAAAAAAAAAAAAAGCAGCAGAAAACATTAGTCTTCATATATTTATTTTGTTTTCCTCCTTTCTGCAAGTTTTGTCAATAATTTAAATGGAAGATCTAAAGGGAGTTTTCCACCTCTGTGGCCCTAAGCTGAAAGTGAAAACTGGATTTCAGACATGCTTTAGCAGAATAATTTTTATTTCTTCTGAATTGAAAAAAGCAATTTTGCTGTATTTTTTTGGCACAGAAAAAAAAAATCAACTCTACACACAATTTCTTTCCATCACTCTGCCTACTCTATCAAGTTTTCTCATCTGAGTCAACAGCTTGTGCTTAGTTTTTGGGAGTACAGCTTAACATGCAACATGTACTGAGAGCAACCAACTGCCCACTACAGGCACAGGCTTCACATCAGCAAACGTGATTTTTTATGCAAGTAAAATCAAGATATTCATAGTCAGTGTCATAGAACACAGAGTATGTGCTATAAGCACAAGTGACTAATTTCTGTTGAACTCCTGCCCACCAGTACACCCACCCCAGGCACACTGCTGTACTGCAGCAAGTACTGGGAAGACTGGGACATTGGGGAGATCAATTCATGTGTGAAAAGTGCTTTGAAGCTGAAAAGCAAAAAGTGCTAAGTATTACTTCCCATTTCAGCATGTCATTCAACAGCTGCTCAACTTTATGATAAACACGATAAATATAAAAAGAAAACAAAAAAAAACCCAAACATGCAGGTAAGGAAAATACAGTAATTCAGCCCCAAGCTGCTACCTGCAAAATACTTGACATCATCAGGCACCACGCAGCCATTGTAACCAATTCATACCGTAGGGAAGGAGCACACAAGAAGATCCTGAAAGTGCAAACACACCCAAACAAACATAAAACCTTGTTTTGAAATATCAGGGTTGGTATCAGGGTCTTTAAAACACCAGCAGCCGCGCATTTTACTTAAGCATGGGGCATTAAAAGGAACTTAATATTCTGGCAAAGCGAGGGTTATCTGGAGGAAGCCCTGCTCTAATTTCTGTCTTCTGTTTAGGTTCATACACCAACGCCAGAACGTCGAGGACTGAAGCCACACGAATATTATGCTATCATATTATTTACCTACGGTGGGGGACGATAAAGAGTTTTAACGGCGCAAAAGCAAGTAAGAAAAACTTGACTTCAAAGCAAAAACTAATTATGTGTTTTACTAATTACATTTTAAAAAGATACACAGGACATTACCAACGAACCCTGCAAAACTGAAAACACAACTGTGTCTCAGGCTGCCTTGGCCTGCAAAAAGAGCTCCTGAGAATTACCAAGGGATTCCTGCTTCCCGCAAACACAGCGCCACTAATATTCTCCAGATTTGCTGGCCCTGCTACGAACCATCTCAAGAAAATGTTTACATTAAAGTTGGGTTCAGCTAGGAGGTCAGCTAACTTTAAGGCTTTAAGAAATCAGCAGCCGTCTTGTCTCCCTAGCAGTGCAGGGGGATGGGGAAAGGATTTTTTTTTGGGAAAAAAAAAAGAAAATCATTAACTTGCTGCATGGACAAAACCTCAGTTTTCCACTCCATTTCATTTACTGTCCGTGATGTGAAAGTTCTGTTTTTTTTTTTTCCTTCCCTTGTCATTAGGCATCCATTAATACATTGTCAGCACATCTCCAAAGTTTCTGCATACTTTGAAGCTGCTTTTAGACTGAGCCATGACATCTCACATTTTCCATCTATAATGAAAATAACAGGTAGTATCTCACACAATTAGCTGCGATTTTTATCAGGCTTCTGACTTTCAAACTGCATGCATATATCAAGTAAACAAGATAAGGAATTTATATTGTATGTATTTGGCCTTTATTCTTTAAAAATTGCTTCAATGAACACCGAGTGGATGTCAGATGCTTTTCTGTTTCATTCTGTACCACACAGGAATCAATACAATCTGATTTTATTTGAGCTGGGCTCCTAAGCTTACGTCTTATTTACATCTTGCAACTGATAAATGATAGCAATAAAAGTGTGGCATTCCACAGGAAGAAAGTGAGATTACACTTCATCTAATTGTTTAAAGTAGGAGAAACAGTATTCCTACTCTGAAATAAATGCCTTAAAGGCTTCCACTGGTATAATTACATTGCAAAGGTCTTAACAACTCTATGCTGAGCAAGAACGGCTGCAAATAAAGCAATAAAAACTAAGGTATATTTTAAAATTTTATTATTTTATACCTATGTGTACAGGTAAACATGTCAGAAAAACACAGCCTTCATTCAAAGTTCTTGGAAATATTCAAAGCACATCCATGGCAATGTCTGCATAAGAAACTGTTGATGCTTACTGTTAAATGAAATCAGATGCACGTCAGCAAAGAGCATGAAGGCAACTGTTAATACTTGCTTCTGCCACAAAATGAGTTTAGCAGATCCAGGGTTATACACAGGGTACAACTTAGAGCAGCTGTCCCATGAGGTACAGACTTGCGTTGTGGCTGATTGAATTTTTGTTACTATTTTTTAATCCCTGAACCAGTTCCTAACAGCACACAAACAGAGAAGGGAAATACCTGCACTGTGTTCCGGTTCTGTCTCATTAACTTTATCTCTGTACTAAGTGCACCTATTTCACCAAGGAAAAAAGCATGAGTACACAAACATGAGCTACACAGGTAAAGAGGGGTGGAAACACACAAGTGAAAATCCAAATTATAAATCATTTGTGTAAAGAAATAATCTGAATAAATCAAGAGACTGAGTTAGCACAGGAATGGATGCAAAAAACTTTTGGAAGGGAATCGTTATAGTCCATTTTTAACTCGTGAAGTTATCCTTCCTGCAGGGTCTGACTCTTTTGAGGAACTCCTTTTCCTGCTCAATGAATCCCAGAATGATTTCCAAAGCTTTCACTCATTTTGACACAAAAGATACAGGAGACTGTTTAGACTCCTAATAAGCCAGGAGCCGTTAGAGCTGCACAGTACTGCTAAACACTGGATGGCGGCAGCCAAGAAAACAATTCCTTGGAGAGGAAAACAGCCAGCATGTGCCCTCATGTAGGAATCACATACCAGAGGAAAAGAACTTTTTTTGGGCTGGCGTGACATGACTGTTAGATGCTTATTGTGCACAGAGGGGCTCCATTTCTCTGGCATGCCCTTGGAACTGGAAAAGGGGCATTTACTGCAGCCACCCAACCTCGCTGCCACCTGCAGAAGATGTCAGTGCTTGCCAAGTGCTGGTATCGCTCAACTGGCAATTACTAGTAAATGTTAGTGACATATTAATATGGAGTCTTCTGAAAGTTATATAATTTTTATTTTTTTTTTCCAAATTGTACTAGAAATGTTCCTTTCTTTTTTCTCCTCTCACTACCAGGAAAAGTCAGACACCCCTTAGGAGCTTCTTAGAGGTACATATAAAATTGAGCTCATCTAAAGTCCAGTTATCTCTGTACCACAACAAGAGCACAGCACAGTAATTAACACATCACTACCATATTTTTTCCAATTCAGCAAATTTACAGCTGAAAACAATTCCGTGTAACCCAATTTAATTACATTAAAAATTATGCAACTTATTTTATTAAAATGGGATTGATTGCTCTACAAAGAATTTAAGATTCAACAATGACCTTCTGTGCTACTGTAAAAGGTGTTCAAAACCCAATGAACATACAATGAAGGCTCTAAACCAGAAACTAATTAGCTCACACACAAAATATTAAATCTGCTTCACAAATTATGTAAATCATATAAAAAATGAGGTATAATACCAATGGCAAACTTTATAGTGCCAAAATGGAATAAGCTGTATATATACCTGCCTTCAAATTAACTAAAGCAATTATACTGTAAAATCATTAGCCCAAGACATAGTTTAAAGTCAAGGTTTAATAACTTAATGCTACATGTATTTCCTAACCACAGAAAAAGCATTACACACATTTACACTTCCCTCTAAATTTAGAGGAGGTTATGCTGCATTAAACCAAGCAGGAAAAATGAAGTATGGGGGAAAAAAAGAAAAAAAAAAAAAAGAGGAATGTCAAAAATGTTTACTTCAGAACATATGCACAAAATCAAATCATCATTCCTCTGGAGCTCTGTTTCCCCAGAAAAAAAGGCATTATTGTGCTTTCTGAAACATTAGGAAGTTTATTCTAACTGCCACCATAAAAAAAAATAATCAACTCCCTTGATTGATAAGAAAATAAAATACACTATTTCATATGATTCTGGCAATACTTTTAAATGCCAATTATGTGGTCACATGGCTGTGCGCATCCTGTGGCCAAAAACTCTGACTGCTTCACATCAGGGCAGCCTGAAGAAAACAACAGCTCACGGAACGAGGCGTGTCTGTACCAGAAGGAGCAGTTGCCGCCTCCACAACTGCAATGGGCTGAAAGGTTTCATTTTTTTTTCTGGGCATGGAGTGCTTGGAAACTCTTGTGCTTCCCTAGTGGGATCTCCAACCTGCCCTTCATCCTTTTAAGATAAGTGCTGTGGAGCCTGGTGCATCTATGTAGGAGAAAAGAGGCTGTGAACAAGAAAAAAAATAACATACTTTCTTACTCTGTTCAGATGTTAAATTACTTACTGCAATTTTCACAACACCATGGTGTATAAGACAAAGTCCTTCATGCCATCGTGTGGGAGGAGAAAGTTTAGGCAAAAGGCTGTGAACTGTCTACCTGTTACCATACACAAGAGATGGCTCCACTGTATCTTAATGTAGCATTATGTAGGTGTGATTTTTCAGATGCTTTAGGATTCCCTCACACCAAGACACTGCATGGATGATTTATGTCTGAAAATGAGCATATACAAACTACCCAGATAACAGTTTTCCTGGCCTGAATTTGAGAGGACTGCATCTTCTTGGGGGGAAGCTAAAGGTTGAAGCACAACCGTGATACATATGGGCATGTATGCATTTAAAAATAAGGACTATAGTTCAGCTTTAAAAAAATAACAATTCAGACCTTTTAAAATTTCTTCTAGCTGCTCACAGATAAGTTGCTTCTAATGGACAGAAACACATTTTTAATTGCTACAGTTTTGGTTTTTATTCAGTTAAAATAAAGCAGCTTTTTTGTACATCAGCATTAAGTCTAATATATTATGAACTACAAAAGCTAAAATTTGGTGCTCTATAGTCCTTTCAAACAGCTGGGGAAATGTACTGTCATGATACAGAGCACCTAAACACTGCTGTAGGAAAGGATGTGGCTTTGGTGTGTTATACACGAGGAATTTCAGAGGACTAAGAAAGGAGAGGACTTTTCCTCTGTTTCCAGAATAGTTATTAATAAAAAAGAAATTTTCTGAAATTCTTGCAGAACTTTTAATATTAGGAATCCAAAGCAGCGAGGTCAACTGGCCAAAGATGTACAACTATGCCTGTGTGTATACATGCCTAAAATCACTAATCCTGTACAGTCAATACACACAGACACTACTAGGGGCAGCCATAATGCTGTTTTAATATCACCTTCCCACAAAGAAGAGCATAAAAACGATGACAGAAGTCCTTGGGATGAGGGAGACAATGTAAAGAATTACAGAGGGAAGAAACTGCGAAAATCTGAGCCATATCTGGGCTAACCTGTAGTGAGAATTAATAACATCTATGCAGCCAACTGAGGAAGGAGGACTGCAAGGCAGGATTGATGATTGAATCTTCTAATAAAGTGCATTTGATTGGAAAAAGTATTTCCTTGCTTCAAAGTATTCTCACAGTGATCACACTATGATAGAAGTTGTCTTCTAAATATCAACTGCCTCTTGATGTTGCATGACCACCTCCCTCTCTCTCTGCAAACAGAATATAAACATTATGGAAATTACGGTGACTGATGACATGTAAATATTTAATACAGTTTAGTTTTTGCCTTTAAAATGCATTTGAGAGAGGAAAGTAAATTAGTTTCTGGAGTTGATTGCGGAACTTAGTTATGGAGAATAAGTTTTAAAAAGAAAATAGACAAGGGAAGTTGTTTTGTCTGCCTGGCACTCTAAAAATTGATAGGAAAAAATATTTGCTCATGTAAACTGCATTTCTAATTTGTCAAAATAATTCCAAATTAGATATTTGCCATCAAAACAGATGCAATAAAGCCAGTTGCCTGACAACATTTTATCTGTGTCTTTTCGACTTATTCTTTGAATCTGCACACGTGCCAAATGCCACAGGACTGGCTAACCACTGAATCTGTTTCCTTTGACAGTCATCATCCAAAGCTCATTTCTGTACAGTTAACGGCAGGGTCTTTGTAATGTCTTCGTTTTTTTCTGTTTGTTTTTTTAAAATGTAAAACCAGTGTCTTGGGAAGGCTCTTTTTTTTTTAAAAAAAAACAACAAATAAATCAAACAATGAAATTGCAACACAAACCCATTAAGTTTCATTCAATGCTTTTAAACAGCAATGTTAAGTATAACACGTTAAGGGAAAAAGATGTCACTGATTTGAAAATTCCTCTGACAGTCATATTTTCTCTTCTATAAACTTATAATATATTGTCAAATATTTTCTGAAAGAACAAAATTACAGCTTTTCCATCTGTTGTTTAGCTTTAAGAAACTTATAATTTCAAGGGGAAAAGAGAGAGTGAATGAATGAATGAACAGGTCATGAATTATCCTAAAAAAAAACAGCAAGAAAAACAACATTTCAACTGTACTACAGCTCCAATTACTATTTACACCCCATTTTCCTGGGTTAGACTGTATCTTGATAAATGATATCCCACCTGGTTTTAGTTGAAAAAGTTTCCATTTCTATCTCTATTAGTGGTGCCACTGATAAAGCGGGAGAAATCCATCGCGTCTGCAGCAGAACTGAAACTCCATCGAAGGTTATATATTCATCTACACATGCAAGAAGTGAAACCATCAAGGAACATCTATATGTATGAACCCTTGTCCATACACATCATGTTTAGAAATACAGAAACCCGAACGGGAAAGCAGAGTGCAAGAACCATACTGGTATTAAAAAGTATGCCAGAAAAAGGACTGCAAATCTTACATCTCTAAATGCTGAATAAAAGATCAGTGGAAAGCAGGACACTCCTGCAGAGTTACATGAGAAACCCCCAGCTTTACCATATCATCCTGTAGCACAATATTTAATTCCCACTTCTAACTGTTTAAGAGCACTCTGTCTGCAAATACATATGCAACAGTTAGACAAAAAGAAAATAGTATCTGCAAGGTTAAGCACCCTCAGGAAGTGACTGCTGTACCTCGGCTGATCCTCACACCGTCCCTTTCCCTTGTTTTATTGCTTTTCCCACTTAACAGTGAAGTGAGGGTATAAAAACACTTCTGGAAAGGTGGCAGGAGGATATTCTTACTCCCTGCATCTGTACAGCTTTGGCAGAGCAAGAAGGCACGACAGACGTGGCAGCCCCTCTAAGCAACCAGTTTCCTACTCCACACAAGCTGAAAGCGCGATGGAGCCAGCGCCGATCTCTGCCGTGCCTGGGGACCCAAAGCAGAACTGGGGACTTGCAGCCAGGCCCTGCCAGTGGTAGCCATGACCTCCAGCATCTCCAACCCCACCAGCCAACCCACCCGGGAGCTCAGCACATCGCCCTGTAGCCGAAGGCTGTTACAGCTGCAAATCAGCAACAACATCAGCGTAGGGAAAAGAAAATAAAACTCAGCACTAAAACTCATCAGAGGTTTTGCTCATTTTGCTTCTCTCCACTTGGACTGAGGATTTCACAGAATCACAGAATTACCAAGGCTGCTAAAGACCTTTAAGATCATCAAGTCCACCCAGTTTTGGGGTGTTTGTTTCCTTTTTTTCTTCTTTTTGGGGAGGAGGTGGAGAGGGAGGTTCGGCCCCTGTTTTGAAATGGTACATAAACTATGAAAATATCTCACTGCACCAGGGGGCTGCAAATGTTTCTTTTTGTTTTCTTAAACATCGCTACTGCAGCTTCAAACACCAAACACAGGAGCTTGAAGCAAAGTTTTGGCTTTAGGAGAAAGCTGTAAAGCCCAATTACTTTGACAGGGTCCTTTTCCAACCCACATTCATCTTCCAAGCAAAGCCAGTCTGGCATTAAGGATTCAACAAGTTATATTGTAGCTGGGTGCTTGTGTGTTCTTAAAATAAACATTTATTCTCTTTGCGTGGAAATGTCATCCCTTTCAATTTACATCTTTGGCAAAAAAAGCCCCTGGAAAAGTATACAGAAAAAGCTGGAAATACCCCATCCTAGTTTGCAAAACTGAAGTAAGATAAACAAAGGAAAGGAACCTGTGATACTATTGCTGTAACACAAACAGTTACTGTCCACTGCCACATTTAATTCACATTACCTGCTTTTTTTTTAATCCCAAGTTCTTCAATTTAGCCATGAAGAGCCACATTAAAAATGAAAAGTGAAATAATTGCATTTTTGTAGATTCTGCTGTGTTTAAGGCCAAAAACATCTGTGAAACAAAGAAGGAAACCACCTTTTATATATTTTGGTTTTTTTTGTTGCTAGTGGATTAATATAAATATCTGTTGGCAGAAAAAGGGGGGAGGAAAATAGGGAAGAATCAGAGATATTTGTATAATTTTTTCAGACATTTGGTTTAGAATCATCTTCCTGTCTCTGTTCAGTGGCTTTATAGGAACCTTTGATTCCCATTTGTAATCATGTTTCAAACAACACAGATATCTGTGTTAGCCTGTATTAGCCAGTGTGAATATTTCCACACATATTTAAAGAGTATCCTGAACCAAATCCATCAACAGGGGCTATTCTGATTATTATTTTAAAAAACCTAACACATTTAGATCTAAATTTCAGAGCTCAAGCCTGCCCCCATATTTAATTAAAAGTTAATGAGATTATTGTCAAGCAATCATATCAAGGCCTAAAAATACACTTTGTAGCTGAAATTACTGTGGGTTTGCTGGTTTTGTTTGTCTGTTTGTTTTGTTGTTGTTTCTTCCTTTGTTTTAGTATATATTTTGAAAAAACCCTTCCTGTACAAGCAGCACACCCCAGTCCATCCATCCCAAGATCTTTTGTGCTCTATGCACAGCTCTTCCACAGCCCAAACCAGATTTCTCATCCATGTAGACATGACTACCTCAAAATCCATATTCATGTGACAACCAAAGCACATAATTTAGTTTGTGGACGTTTTATGAACTATGTAGCCAAATTAAAACAACTACCAAAAATTCAAGCCTGATTTCCTGCCTTTTCTTTCCTCTTATTCCTACCACAGCATATTAATAATCAATATTTCCAATGGATTTCTTCTTGTCTAAGGAGGGGACTGATCTGCTATTGATCGGCTCTTCAGACACAGTACAGTTTATTTGAAGGAGCAATGTGAGATTCAAATGAAGGCACTGCCTACACCTGAATGTCTTCACCTATGTACAAAATCACACATTGAAGTAAACACAGCTGGGTCAAATTTTGATGCTCTGAGCACTCCAAAAGACACACTCCCATAATGCTGGAGGTGAAGACCTGGGGGGCTACACCTTGAAAAGCTGTTGTTTGGTGATGAGGAAAATACACACCACAAGCACCCTGTAAACATGCAGTTTAGAATTAGAGAAAAACCTGGAAAAAGCTACTGTTTAGAGCCAGAAAGAAGAAAACATCCCATGCTATCACAGAGTTGAGACTCAGCATTAAGAATAAGGAAGTGCATTCCAAGTGTTCTGCTTCTGCCCTTCAAATAAGTTTTATGGTTTTAAAAATCCATTGTGAAATGGGATTTTTCCACCACGGTTACTCAGCTGTGCTGCTTTGGTACTAGTCAGACCAAGCATAGGGATGCTTTAACAAAAAAATTCTCCACTTGGGAGTTGTCCTACTGGACAAACTTCTGGGAACTGATTCACTCTTCAGACTGCAGCAGAAAAAAAAACCAAAACCACAACCTACATGGACATAGAACTCTTAGCATTGCTAGTACTATGAAAACCCAATTTTATGGTACATGTGTAGCTAAGATATTTTTATCATCTCCACTACCAGGGAGGATGCACCTCTAATCTGACTGATGTGGTGAGCAGCCACATACCAGACCCATTATACGGGAATCTGTGGCAGCCTATTGCTATAGCAACTGCCAATAACTAAGAACATCAACAAAGTTGTTTATTCATCTATTATAACTCTGATTTTGTTTGTTTGGGCTGAGACCGATGAACAGACGACTGCCAAAATTAAAAATATGCAAATGGTAGTTTTCTTCTTCAAAACCCTAACAAAACACCAATTATTTCAAAATCATCTTGCTCTTAAAGGTCAGGAATCAAGAAATCTGAAGTGCTAATACCAGTCTGGCCACTGATTTGCTACACAAACTGACCTAAGCTGCTCCAGCAGAGTCTGGGAATGATACCTGGTACTGCAGTGACATATATTTATAGGGCAATCCAAAGAGACCCATCATTATCTTAATGACGTGCCTTCTGACACTGTTTTGCTTCAACACAAATAAATATTTGTGTTAAATTTATGCTGATATTGCACATATGGTAAAGGAAGCTTAATGGGCAAGCACACAATTTAGCCAACATTAAGTGCTTCTGGCACCATGAGGCTATGCTCTGCCCAAAAGATGAGAACCTAACATATCCTTCCAGAGCCACCATGACTACATGTCGCAGGCATTACAGCTCAGTGCCTCTTTTTTTCCCCCCTCCTTGCTGCTCTCTCTACTTGTAGCTTTCCAACAAGACTGTTTTCTCTGGTTTACCAGCACAGCTTAATGAAAAGACACATTCATTTGGATGAAGAAACTGAAGTCCACTCAGGGAACCTAGGCCAGAAGGAGAAGGCACACAGGTCAACCTGGACATGACTTAAATGCAGCAGTACAGCAGCATTTCCAAATAGAAACTCTGGTTTCTCCCTTGAAAAGCTTTCGCTCTATCAACATTGGGTGAAAATGTCACATTTTCCAGGAAAAAGACAATGTAACCTCCTCCTGTTTCCCCTCCTCTCGTCCCACACATTTTTAAACATTTTAGGCTGCTGCTGTCTCCATGTCAGCGGCCCCAAGTAGGACCAAGAAACACAGAGATGAGAAGACAGGAAAGCAATGAAGCAGCTAAAGCTCAATAACAACTCTGGGGGCAAAAAATACCCTGGTATTTATATTTCATTTTATCTTCTTCCTCTTCTGGGGTACAGGAAAAAGATAAAAAAGCAAGGACCTGTCCTGCCCTTCAGTAAACCTCACATAATATTGATAGTTTAGTATTTAGTTTCCTCAGAAGTGATGAGAAAAAACTGTAAGTGGTCTTTATTATCTCTGCATTTTAAAGCTGGTCAGAAAATGGTTTCCTGCAAAGAACTCTTCCCTACAGGAAAAAAAAAAGTTTTCTGGTTTACCACAAAAAGGCAGTTTTCCACAGAAAGTAAAATCCCTTTCAAGAAAAGTACTAGTGCAATTCAAAACCTCATTTTCTGTTAAAGAATAGCCTGCAAACTTTTTTAACCAGCTGTTACAGTTAAAAATGCACAGAATTGGTCACTGTTTACTGCTTCCTGCATTATCAAATCCTACATCTGATGCCCCAAGACTGAGTTTTGCAGGGCAAAAACTACCCCATTGTGTGCATACAAGGCAGCCAGCAAATGCTGCTTGAGAGCTAAATAAGTTAGGGAACTAATGAAGTTATGGAAATATGGAGATAATGAACTGTTTCAAATGCTATTTCATACAGAGCATCTACTTGTGTTCTACAACTCCACCATCTGTAACTCTGAACCAAAATATTAAGTTGTTAACATTTTCTCTCTAATACAAGTAGTCTGCCTGAATTAAAAAATACACAGAATGGCCACATTTACACTAACAGCCTTTAAATCCTCACTGAAACCTCAATCCTCTGAAGAAACATCTTCTGAAATGCCAATATAGAATATTAGTTTCTATTTTACTAGCATGCCATGAAAAATAACCACACAGTGTAATCTGATGCATTATCACCTCCAAAGCTAAACGCGGTGTCAAATTTACTGAGCCAATTTAAATCTGTAGGAAACTAGAACTCTTTTATTATTATTGTTGTTATTAATAAGGCTTCGTTTTGGTGCAAGTTTCCAACTCTGTGGTGTATCTGAGGTTCCTCCATACTGGCCAACAGCAAATCCTTTGGAAGGGAGTCAACAGCAGAGAGAAGATAACGTTTCGGTGGCTCTGATTCCCAGGATAAGAGAAATGGTTTAAACCAAACTGTGTGACATCTGCTCCCCTCTCTTCCCACCTCCTCTGAGCCATGTGGTTCCATTTGGCTACCTCTGCTGTTGTCTGGGCAATAGAAAGGATGTGCCAGCATGGAGTAGAAATTAATCTCATTAGTAGCAGCATTAACTTTTCACCTGGATATTCACACACGGATGAAGGGGTCATACCAATCTACCGCCAAACTTCTTCTCCCTCAGCAAAGCCACTGATCTTCCCAGTCCCTTTGAAGGGAGCAGAGCAGAGGACCCCATGTCCAAGCTCAGGTCACTGCTTCAAAGAAGTGTCTATAAACAGTTATAAAATGCAACTGCAATACATTTCAAGCTGAGAAAATAATTAGTTCATGCTACAATTGTTACAAAAATGAAGAGGGAATAAATGAGCAAATACTGCGTTGCTCACACACTGCTCCAACAACTGTAATAATGACAAAAATTCCTTACACTTTTAGTCTAGTATTAACCAAAAGAGGTAAAAATGTCAAACTTCAATAAAATATGCACACTTGAGAAAACAGACACCACTTACAAGACCAAGGAGTTCATACATGAGTTTTAGGTTTTTCTTCTTATTTAGAGTATATAACCTGGGTCACATTGCCGGAGGATCATTTCAATATCAAATGAAACAAAAAAACTCATGAGATACCATCTCATCTTGGTAATGTATGGATGTTACATATGGTTTCACATGTGTATTTCTGTGTGCTTATGTGTTGTTTTACATTAAAATACTGGTTACACTGTCAGCCCATCTGGGGAAAAATCCCAATCAAGTGACTCAAGCTCCACATTTGTGGTATCACAGTTTCCCTGCAAACAAAGCAGAGGCCAGATAGGCCATGGTGCTGTGTGCAGCCCCTGGGCATTGCTCTGTTGTCATTATTTTTCAGAAAGAAAAGTAGAACTGGAAAAATGTGAATTATCTTACAATAAACTGTTCAACATCCATGAAGCCAAAGGGCCCTAAAACATAATGGCACAAAGAAGGAAGCAAAACCAAAAGCACTTTGATTTAGACTCTTGTTGGAGACTTCTGCACGCAGAAAACATCCTAAAAGTAGTTCAGCCATAGAGGTGCAAAGCCTCTGCTACCACACCAGAGGTGGCTTTAGCAGCTACAGATCAGAGACTGCTTGGTGACTTAGCTGGAAATGAGATACAGACCTGAATCTGAACAGAAGAGAGGAGAACCACTGTGACTCATATGTCTTGGTCTCCCCAAGGCTGTGCAGATCAGCTTTTTGGAGTGGCTGGGAGCAAAGCTAAAAGGCCAGCTCATGCTTGACCCAAGACATAATTATCAAAGAATGAGAGAACGAAGAACACTGTGTTAGGGGGACATGCAGGACCTTGTGTATTTGGGCAAGCTCTCATGGTCCCAAGGAACAGTGCTCTCGAGCTCCTTGTTCTTCTGAACAGCCCTGTTGTCACCTCCTAGCTCAGAGCAGGGCACAGTGCAATGTGACAAGGGAAGAGGAGAGGAGCCTTGAAATGAGAGGAAACAAGTACAGGAGAAAAAACCAAAACAGTCCTAAGAAGTAAGTGACAGAGTCACTGAAGTGGCTTCAGTGAAAGGTGATCACCACCTTCTCCCAGCAGCACCTTTAATCATCCTTGATGCAATTTCACGAAAGCAAATTCTATTTAATTTCATTGTGCCTGACCAAGCGATGCAATTCCTAGTAGCTGGACACTTTCTGGCCTTCATCAGGTTTTTGCAATAGCACTCATTCCCTCGAATTTATCAGAGCATTTATCACAGCAGTTCCAAAAGCACCAGCTCCATGAGGCAGAACCTGGTGCTCAATACTTTATTTGTGTTCAGCAGATCGACCTTTGCATTCTGTCCTGGTACACTGATAATTTCCCCTGTTTCCAAGAGAACTCCCACTGCCCTGCCACATAATCACTCCCTCGTCTGACGAGCAGAGCACTTTCCTTCACATAAGCTCTGGTGCCTTGCGTATTTATACAGCTTTTAGCAGTCCAACCAGCCTTAAGTTTAACCCAGAGATATTTAATCTTGTTCTGCTCCAGGAACAACAAAACTCAGCTACTTAGATTACTGAATTTAATCCCAAATTTCACAATCTTAGTGATCTTTTTTAGAAAAAAAATAATTGTAATTAATAGATGACAATCAAGGATCAATTTGAGAATTTCTATGTAGAGAAAAAGATTTTTACTTCCAATCTAAAGGATGTCAGACACTCAATAAAAAAAAACCCAGATAAACTTTCCCTTCCAACGGTTTCAGTGCATAATCACTTGTTAGCAAAGCAGTAGGGGATTAGTGGGGGAAGGAAATTATAAATTAAATTGATACATATGAAAAAAAGTAAAAGTTTTTAAAAAAATAAAAGTTATTCCAGTTCTTCTCATGCATTGCTCAAAATATATCTGTCTTCATGTCAGCTCAGCCTCTGGAAGTCAGTATTTCTTAAAGTTTGGGGTTTACACTTGCACTATTTGCCATTTTAACAGTAGAAAATGTGATCTATGTGGCATAATTCATCTTCAGCTTGGACTGGATCCAGGTCAAAGAGCTCCATATTTTCAGCCCATTAGTCATGGGAATTAGAAGTATTATACAGTTGCTTTTAATTGGTAGTTCATGCTCAACCACTGCAATCCAGTCTATGATTGCAAAACTAGCTAAATTATATTCCCAATAAAACATCATCCAGCCAACAAAAAAACCTGTCCCAAAGCAAACTACATCTCACATGCATAAGTAAAATATAACCAGCTCCACACTCAACGATCATGGGAAAAATGTTGATGACCAGCCACAACTGGCTGCTGGAGCAGAGCTCCAGTGCAAGGCCACGTTCCACCCCAGCTGCCTTTCAAAGGAAAGTCGTTCTCAATGCTCGACTGGTCAAACACAACATTAAGTAGCAAGCACTAAAAAGTTAATTGAATGTTTGCCAGGAGACGTATGTCCCATTTTTATACTGGATAATTAATTTCTTTGTTTTTATAAGAATTTTAAAGAGTGACCAACATGCACCCTGAGGGTAATGATCTTCATTCAAGGGAGACTTCTGACTTTTTGTGACACAGGTCCTATTTGTACTTGGAAACACTCCAAAATTATTCCCATGTAGGTGCTTGCTTTTAAAATTACACGAACTCTTGTATCTCTTTTATCTTAAGTAGCTGGTATCTTCACACACCTCATCTAAAATAAGACCATTTCAATTCAAAGATCTCAACAATAAATTTATTCTTAACATTGTTTTACAAGAAAGCTAAGAGAGTCACAGGTGAAGCACCTTGGGCTGGGGGCACATTGGAAGACCATGAATGGCTGAGAAGAGTCTATCTCTGCTTCTCATCATATACTTTAAAATTACAAGACCTGCTCTTTCTCATCACAATAGCCTCTAAACCCTATTACACACTGTAACAGGACTTTGCTGTTGACAGCATGAGCTACTTATAAGATAAACTGCAGTTTGGGGGTTTAAATTTTTTTTTTTTCTTAGGTTACTATCAACCCTTTTAGGATGAAGTATACTTAAACTGTCAAAACAGTTCCATATTTAGAGCCAAAAAGGAAATACGGACTTTTAGCATCTCACAACACAGGCCAAAGCTTCAACGTACCCACAGACTTCTGGTCTACTACTGTTTGGAATAAAAATCCAGAGTGATCTTTACCATGATTATGCCTTTGCTGCTTACATTGAATGTTGATACAAGTTAAAACTTTAATCACTCCTAGACTGCTGCAATCTGTGAACAACTTTTATTACTTCTGCAAACAAGTACTTCAATCTGTTAATTCCCCATACTAAAGAAAATATTGACAAGTAAACAAGCAATATTGTGCCCCTTTCATCCAACCCTCCCTTGATGACTGTAGGACCTACTGCTAATTATAGCTGTCATGAAAATATACTGGCTGTGCACGTGACATTTAACTTCCTGAGGCTTTGCCATGAAACATGACCAACTATCAGAATGACTACAGAAAAACCAAACTCCTGAACAAGTTAACTCTGAAATTTCTTTATGCTTTCATCTGTTTCCTTCAAAAGTTTGTGCAGTTTTTGGACTCTGACTTTTGATTGTTACCCTAGCTGCTATGTCATCTAAAATTGTCCTAGCAAACATAATGACATGGTTTTTATAATCAATAAAAGCAGAATCAGCGCAGAAGCCTGAAAGAGTAACAGGGTGATGCTGTGAGTTTAGCTGCTACCCTGGGCTAGCTCCTGCAGGTCTATGAAATAATCAAAAGGCATTGACTCTGCTGGGGTACCTCCAATCTTTGTACTGCTATCACTACTAGATTATGTTTGAAGATGTTTTTCTTCACTGCCTGAATACCTGTATAAAAACAAATTTTAATATCCATGCCATAAAAGGCAAACTGGTGTAAAGGTGGTTGCTGATGAAGCATCTCACTACCACCTTCTAACTCTCAGCTGGAATTGCTGCTGGCAAGAGTAGTTCTCAGCACAACAAATACTGTCATTCCCCCCCCCCCCCCTTTGCTCTGCTTGCCCTCTAGGTTACCTGCAGGGTGGTTTGGGGTACAGCATTTGGGATACAAGCATTCATGCTGTCATGACACCTTCCACTTTTACCACTCTTGGGATTGCAATTTTCCTGTTTCAATAAAAACGACCCTCAGCCTCTACACTGCAGCTCCAAGTAAGCCAGAAGATCTGAGCTGAAGGGTACAGTGGTGTCTCTACTGGTGAGACTCAGCTGATGGGTACAAAGGTTAGTGTGGATATTTCCATAAGGAAACTTGACTTTTTTTGTCCTTACTCACATGTGGAAGTGCAGCCCAGAGTTATTTATGCTGAGGCAGTTGACGGCTCCTTCCCAATCAGTGAAATCAATTGGAGGAGAACTTGCCTGTCTTCCAGGGAGAGAAGTGGGGGGACACTGGGGCATCACCAGCACATGGATTGCTGCCTGCAGCTCATGGAGATGTCCACACATCCCAGTTACAATGAAAGCTGCACCTCAGCCCCCCAAGTACAGGAGCCCAGGAAATGCACCCACAAATCAGACCTGAAGGTCTTCTGAATGTGGATGGCAGATTTCACTTCAAATGTAATGCACAGTAGAAGGAAAATCTCCTCTCTTCACACTACCAAAATGGCAGAGATGTAAACATAGTTACTAGGCTTTTTGCAGAGCAAGAAAAACCTGTACTCTCCCACATATTTGTTGACATGATGACAAAAAAAAATCTACTGTTTCTTGTGGCTATTGAAATCTTTTTAATAACACACAAATATTTAGGAGCAGACAAAGCTGCAGTGGTGATGAGGGGCTCACAGTGTCCCACCAGCAGCCCACAGCAATAATTCACTTTATTGTAACACACTTGTAATTCACTTTATTGTGAACAACTCCAGTTGGAAGAGCTGGAGA
This sequence comes from Chaetura pelagica, assembly GCF_000747805.2. Classification (NCBI taxonomy): domain Eukaryota; kingdom Metazoa; phylum Chordata; class Aves; order Apodiformes; family Apodidae; genus Chaetura; species Chaetura pelagica. The sequence continues at coordinate 6,128,326 of NW_009953811.1, forward strand.
AGCTACTGGGCTTGTGGCAGCTTATGTCTGAGGTTGTAGCAAGCTCAGGTTAATGCACTATCATCTGTTCTAAAATAAAGTATGTACATTTATTGATCCAAAATGAATTACTTTAATATTAATTACTTAAATGCAAATGCTTTCACAGTTGTAGCCTCTCCAGACACTGTACCACCATGTTATAACATAGCCATAGTCGATTTAAAGCCAATATTCCACTCGCACTGGCCATTTTCCACTAACAACAAAACCAAGTCTAGTAGATGCAACATTTCAAAATGCATGTAAACTATTTAGATGAATTCTTTTTATTGACAATCCCAGGGGAACAGAGGAAAAATGATTTGTTTTACCCTCCTAGCTCAAAGCTCTCTTGGGAGGTAATTCAATTGAAATTTCACATTCAGTCTAGCCAGGCAGTGATAAACAGATGCTTAAATTAGCTGCATTACACCATAATCAAATATCTTAAGAGGGGGGGAAAAGTTTCCAATAAACAATGGGGGTGGAGGGAGCTTCCCAGTATTTTTAGAAGGAATGTTTTTCATACCTCTCTAAAGCTCCTGCAGCAGCTAGTACTCCTTCAGACAGATTTTGCTAACAATGCAGGGAATATACACACAAACACAAAACCAAAAACACAAAACCAAACACAACTGGCATTTCACTGACATCTCCTGCAGGTTAGGCTACCTGCACTCTCAACACTTCCTTTGGCTACTAAACTTAAAAGATTATTTCTATTACTATGTCCTGCTATGGCAGGCTACCTCTTCACCAGTTTTACAAATGTGTCTTCTTTTTATTGAAACAAACTATTGCAAAAACACTCTCACACAAGGAGAACTAACTGGACTGGTGCAGTCACTGAGTATCTGCTGCTCAGGCCAAAAAATCTCCACATGGCCATAACAATACCATCTATCTCCATTTTCTACTTCCAACACCCCGGCCCCCAGGTACTCCCTCTTCCCCTTCTTCTTGGTCCTTCCCCATCCTGCCATGCAAAAAGGCAGCAACCATGTCTTGCTCCTGCTTGGACAAGTAGGAACGAGAAATTTCTCAAAAAAACCCCTACATTTGTCCATGTGTGTGAGGATCCCCTTTTTATTCCTGAGAAATCCCTGGAAAGGCAGGAGCAGTCCAGGAGAATATTAAAAATACAGACTCTATATAGTTCTCCCAACTATTCCATGAAGCAATGGGAAATAATGGGGGGGGAAGCATATTACAAGAAGAATAAAAAAGTGGTATTTTGTGTTTCTCTCTGGACTATGTGCAGGTCCACAGGACTGCATGAGTGATCCTGGCTTTCACTGGAAACACTCACTAGTTCTCATGGTTACGAATGTAATGTGCCTTTAAGCATATCAGAATTTCAAAAAATCAATAACATAATAAAGATATTCTAATATTCTAATCATCAACTTTTAATCACTGAGTTTTCAGTTATGGGCTTTGGGGCTCACTTGCTGTGTTGCTGCAGACTTGCAGCCATCCAAACAAAATGCCCTGAAACAGAGGGTGAGGTTATCAGAGGTCAAGCTTTCAAGCACTGGGTGTTTTAGGGTTGGTTTTTTTTGTGTGTTTGTTTCTTTTGAAGTTCATTGTCACTTTTCCTTATCAGTTAGTGCTCCTTAGCCCAGCCCTGACAGTGAAAGCATTTGCCTGCTGCAATAGGTTTGCCCAGGCAACATAAGAGGGGAAAAGAAGATTTAAAATTCCACATGTCCAAGACTCCGTACAAAGCAAGCTAAAGCAAAAACTACTGCCTGTTACAGTGAAGGTTGAAGTATATGTTATAATGATTCCTCTGGCTTAAAAAATGAAACCCATTGAATGCATTAAACTGATAGGAGGTGCAGTCTTGGTTTAATCACCTGTAAAATCCAAAGTGTAAATGGCTCCTTGAGTTTGTAATGCTCAAAACCAGAAGATACAATTTCCCAGAATTCTATTCTTTTTTAATTGGTATTCTTGTTTAATTTGGAAATTGCTGAGTTTTAAACAAATCCAAGTAGCAATACTGGGGGAAATTCTTAAAAAAGGTGATTTGTCTGTCCTTCAGGTCAGCTACCATCTAAACTTTTAAATTACCTTTTGAACTAAATATGTGGTTAGTATAGGAACGTCTATAACTGAACCACTCCTACAAAGACTAGATCATATTTTAAAGCAGTATGAAGCAACACAATCTGAAAAATTAGGCTAAGAGTTAGCAGTTATTTATGGAAAGCTGGATTTCGCTGTTACTTATTCAAACATTAGGTGAGCATCAAAAATGTGTGTGCTGGATCAAATAAAACATGAAATGTTGCATCGTGTTTTCTAGCTCATGGTAAAACAAACTATACATCACATACTTAGAACACCTATTATTTCTCTTGAAATGGCAGTACTTCCCACCACAATAGCTCAGGTGAAGTTCTCAACAGAGTGAAATGGGAAGGCAAAAGCTCCCCCCCGACCACAGGAGGCAAACCCAGCAGATGACATGTGTTTCTCTTTCTTTTTCATGCCCAGCACACCAGGAAGGAGCTGCTTTGGAAACTCCGCAGCAGTGAGTTCACAGGAAAAGCTTGACAGACACAAGAACAGCCCTAATGCTGCAGCTCAAGTTTGCCTGATCCTCAGGTTACCACCACACTGCAGGCAACATTGGTGGTGACTTTTGCTAAAACCTAGTGCACCCAAGTCGGTTTGCTTGCATTTTGTTGCTGGTTATTTTTTTAAGGGATAGCTGAGTTTACTTACAGGGTTAAAAATATACAGTAATTGCAGCAGATTAAAACAGCAGCAAGGAAAAGGTCTTACACCAATCTCTCCCTTGTATTCCCAGGTCTTACATCCTCTGTGCTTTCATAAACTAGATGAACTCCATGTTTCTTATTTCCTAAAAAGACAGTTAAAAAAACCTAAACAACCCCAAGCCCACAGTTTTTAGGCATCCAGTGTTTCTTAGTGCTTGGAACTTGTGGGTTTAAAAGGCTCTGTGAATTAGAATAATGCCATGAAATCAGTAATTTAAATAAAGTAATATTTTAATTGATTCTGACATTCAGAGACATTTCTTAGCATTGGCACCTCTTTCTGACCTTTCACTCAAGTGTGTTTTGCTCTAATTACTGGAACTGGCTATTTATTGCTGTCTTTGAAGTTATAAATGCACAGTAGCAAAATCTGCCCCCAAAGATATAAGGGGGACATTTCCCACTAATCTTATTGAGGATAAGAATTGGCCATGAGAAGCATAATAAAAATTGCTTCAAAATGCTGAAGTAACATCCACGAACACATCCAGCAAAAGGGCTACAAAATCAGAGGCCCCTTCAAATATTGTAGCTTCCCTTTATAGGAGGGTCAGAACGAAAAAAAACAACTAGGTGGCTGTTACATGCCAAACAACATAATATGGCAACATAACAGGGCAGAATTCACTGGCCAAAAATTGTGACACAAGTATCTGGTCATCTTACATGCTTACTTAAAAAGCTGTAAAGGTACAGAGAATGTAAACATAAATTAGGCATTTAATTCCCAGAGACAACAATGTAAAAATGCATCTTTTCTCCCTCTCCATCCCAAAAGTGTACTAAATGTAATGTTCCCATTTAGCGGTACCAAATGCAGGAAATGTATTGCCAAAATGGCAACTCTATGAACTCTAAAGTTCATTAAAAACTCAGACATAATTTGAAACATTTAATAAGACTAGACAAAGCTCTAATAAAAAGAAAGTGTCTAAGTTCTTAAAACTCAGCAAACAAACCTTACAGGGAAAAGCAAGGGAAAATCTTTTTTTTTTTTTTTCTTTTGGTAGGGTAGGATATTCAGTGGTTGTCCTACAAAGGATATTTCATACTTTTCTGTAATATGCTTGGAATTTACCTATCACACACGATAACAAACCAAATACTCTGTCAGGATACAGACCTGATGTTACAACACCTGGATTTCTGCATTCTTAAAAGAAGTTAGAGATCTTTGTCATTCCAGCTTGTGCTGACTCCCATTTTCACTTGTGTTAATTATCAAATTCTGAAGAACTTTGTCAGCTTCTGACTCATCCTTTACCTAGCAGTCCTCCTCCTCCTCCTCCTCCAGCCTTCAAGTGACACTCCTTCCTTCGTGCTGTCTAATGATGTATCACTTTTCTAATCATGAGCTCGCCGGAAAACACAGAACTATCTCTATTCCCACACAGCAGTACAGTTAGTTTAAGACTTTAGTAGTCTGTATGCATAATATTCCAAGTGGTTCAGCTGTATAATACAACCCCACTACCACCATCAGTAGATTACTTCTTGAACAAAACTACCTAACAGGGAAATAATGCTTCCATGTTTTCCCAGAGTGAATGTATAAATATTTCTCGACTGCAGTAAATCATCAGAAAATTGGTTAACAGGGGCAAAAATTCAAGCAACACGTATGAGAGGATTAAGACTGCGAGGGTCTCTCTGACAAAAGCATGAATGCAAATGCCTACACCCAGCGTAAGAAGCTGCATGCAAAGCTTTACAATTCTCCTTTAGCTCTCCTTTAGAAATCAAGGTTATTTTGAAAACTTTCAGTTGCTGGACAATCTGTTGTTTGTAAAGTCAATTACTTATTTAAGTAACAGCAAGTTATAATCCAAAATCATTTATCTGTAGCCCTAAGAGTATTTTTATAAACATTATTATTTACAGCTCTACTTGTTTTTCTTAAACCTCATCTTCCGAAGCTGTATAGCATACTCTTTAAATCAAGTACACTTAGTTTCATGTCAATTAAATATAGGCAGTCCTGAAACTAATAGCTGAGCACAAAAACTCCTTTCCTCCTACTACCTTATGACTGACGGAACCACCCTCGAACGGAAGAGGCAGAAGTTTCTCCCCCAACATCACATTTCTACCTTGTTTCTCCCCGCTTTCTGAGTATCACAAGTTCTCCTATTCAAGTAGTATCAACACAAACGTTTTCTCAACTGTGTGACTCAAACAAGGCACTTCAACAATCCTACTTTGTATTTCTTTTACCTGTGACCACCAGCAGCATGCCTTTGAAGCAAAAGATTAAAATCAATCATAAAAGAGAAAAAAACACAATGCAATTTATTTGTATATACCATGCACATGACAACGTACCTCCTTTGTCTAATTGACTCCTGAGGAAAAAAAGGAGGTCAGGAGGTGAGATCTGAGGAGAGGATGGAGCTCAGTGGGATGGAGGAGAGCAGAAAGCTCCCCAGGCCGGGGCAACACAAGTGAGATACTGTGGAACCACAGGAAGGGGAAAAGGAGAGACTAGAGGTCAGATCCTGATGTTTTTGCACATCAAACTCACGCCAAGGCTGGTATTTTGCACAAGCAGTTTCAGGCTGCAATCCCAGGACACCAGAGATGAGGTATGGATTTTAACAAGGCATGAGGCTGTGTTAGGGGAGCTGAACATCTCGGGATCTGCCCGAGCCTTACCCTAAAGGGGTAGGCAGTCAGGCAGGGGAGAGCGTGTTCTGCACAGGGACCAAAGATGTAAAAGAAAGCAAACAAGGATCAGAAATGGAGAAAACGAAACAGAAGAGCAGTTTGGCTCTTGCTTTCTGGCCTCATAAATCCTTACCAGCAGAAGAGAAGTCAGATGGAACAAAGCATAAATAAAGTACGAGGTGAGTTTTAACCATTTTTCAGGGCAAGGAGAAGGAAAGCTAAACAGACTGCACCTCTCCACCCTCATTGAGATGCAAACCACACAAAGGCTAAAAACTCATCTTGATGCACTGGTAGTTACGCATGTAAATTCCAGCGCAGGGAGCAAGATAAGCCCAAAGAATGCAGTTTCTCTCACCAGAAAGATTCAGCTTTGTATATAATGCTGAAGTCTAACTACTGTAACCATCAGGACGACTCTGTTTAATATCAATAAAGTGAGCAATGTGTTTGCCTCACGCTAAACAAGCAGAAAACCCAGAGCAACCAATTCCCACAACCTAGAAACACCCATACGTGAAACAGCATCCAACTTTGCTTCAATACAAAAAAAAAACCCCACAACACAACCCACTTCTTTCCACTTCAGTCTCTTCTTTCTTAACCAGAGCGGCAGAGAGGAGCTTGAAATGAGAACCCACCTGTGCAGTGCAACGTGAACCTGAAGGCTCCTCTCTGAGTGGAAAATAAAGTTTTATTTTAATAAGACAGGCCTGTGACACGCTCTTGTAGGAGAGACCTGTGTGGTAACACTGACAGTAAGACTTTGCAGCCTCTTTTCCTCTGCCTGATCTCTGGCTAGTTTTTTTATTATTATTATGTTTTATTTAGTTAGTTATTTTGGCAGCTGCAGAGCATACAAACCTGCACCCAGCAGAATGCTGGTTTAGTTATCTAGATGCAAAATTCTCTATTTTAACCATTAACAGCAATTATGAAGCATTTCTTTTGAAAGGCCGTAATTAGGGATGACAGACAAACAGTGGATGTGGCAGAAAAAGATAGTACCAGCTCTTTGATAGTACAAAGCAAACCACCAAAGCAACATGATAGTACTAGTTCCATTCCTTTTGGAGTTCATCAGTTGTGAGTGATTGAATTCTGCCTCGTGACTGATAAATGCATATTTTGATTTGTTTCCCCTTGAAAGCCAAGTACTCTTTTATTGGCAGGCTGATTAAAGTGGAATTAAAATGTTCTCTGAGGAAAGAGGTGAAAACTTGTCATCTTTTCTGCAATGCTCTTTTTCCCCCCTTTAGCACATGAAGGTTTTTCTGAGTCACAGACACCGGATACTTGGGGGTAAATTAACCAAACCAGTCACGTTTTAAAAGGACAATTGTTCTATTTTTAAAGCTGTCATTTTCTGAATATTTCATTAGGGCTGCGTTATAAAAGAGAACTTTTTACAAACAGTCTGCTCTCCCCCCCTTATTAATTTTATATTAGATTTCAACTCTGTTCCAGCACACCCCATGGTGACTCCCTGCTCCAGAGCAGCTTCCTTACTGCAGCGATCTCTGCAGGATTTCAGCACAGCAGAGTTCAGCTACATCAGCAAACAGGCAGCCAGAAACCTTCAGGCCCTGAGCCGAAGTACAGCTAAGCTTGAAAGAAACACAAATATTTAAAGACAGCGCAGAGAACCAATAAAGAATAGAAAAAACCCAAACCAAACCAACAAAAATCAAAAAACACATACACAAAAAACCCAACAACTACAACAAAATCTTCAACGAAGCATTTACATGACATAAAGCTACTAGACTAAAACAAATGTGGCCCTAGTGAATTTGGTATATCAGAAGTTTACGCTTTCTCAATTTAAAATTTTCAAATAAAGGGACTAAGTACAAAGCCCTGGAGGAAAAAAAATAGTAAAAAGTAATATAATTATGAGAGCAACATCAGGCATTGCGAGTGATATTGTTATTCTCCATCAAGGAAGCAATAACTTTGATGAATAATCCCCTTAATAAGCACCAAGATGGGGTTCTGCCTCCCTAATTAAATTAAATTCAAAGTGTCAGGTATCAAACCTCCATGGTAAAGACGAAGAGAAGCTACACAGCAGATTCCCAACATGGCATTATCAATCCTGATTCTGAATTTCAAACAATTAAAAATACAAAGAAACAATATCTGAGTGCTCTGGAGCCAGGAGGGGTAGAAAACACCTACAAAAAACAGGAATGGGGTGTTACTAAAAGACCCCAAAAAAAGGCAACTGTGGCAAAGGTGGAAACTTTCTCCTTAACTTAGTCCTTACACTTACCATGGCTGCATTACATGGTTTAAAAGATCAACTACAGAAAACAGAGAAGGCAAAATGAGTTTGAGCGAGCCATGGAGTGTTATCAACAAATTATCTTTGCCGGATATAAGTCAGATCTTCAGTATTACTTTAGAAGGATTTTTTGTGGGTTAATTTTCTTACTCTCTATCTGATGCAACAGAAAAATACAAAGCCTGAAGGAAAATAATCCCTATAATTTGCATTTTTAAATGCCCCTACATAAAATACATATTTAAGTAGATGCATCATAATGGCTAGAATTATTAAGTTACATAAGTATTTACAGAGATTATGAAATACTTATTGATTTAACTGCATAAATATGTACCTAGGGAAATTTCTATCACAAATGAAACTGGCCTAAGTCACTCTGCCAAAGCCAAAACAAAGACAATTATCTTGTCAATAAAAAAATGGAAGGTAAAATTTCAAAAATACTGTTAAGAGTGCTAAAAATAGGGCAACTTCATACTTGTAACAGCTAACTTGGGGATAAGCCTCATAAATCCCCATACAGACACCCAAGTGAATGGAAAGTAAATACTCATTTTGATTGTGTCCTAAGAATCTCTTAGGATCTGGGGTAGGAGAAGCATAAAGCTCCATCCCTGTTAAAAAACATGAAGTTGTCCATTTTTTATTTTTAAAAAATACCTAACTATCATTGCACAGACGCTGTTAAAAAGTACCATTCAGGGCATCCACACTACACTGACAGAGTCTTACAAGCTTTAAAAATTCATTAGGATCTTGGCAATAAATATTGCCAATGTATTTTACTGTAACTGTATCGATCCTAATGCACTTGACTTATCTATGGAGATAAAACTTATCTTGACCTTGTCAAATACAAACAGTCTGGACTAAAAACCTGCGATAGCCTCTCATGGGGAAAACATACAACAGATAACAGCTACAGAGATGATACAGGAGCAGTACATTAGTATTAATGTTTCAGACTTTGCTTGAATATTAGCCTAGCAAACAGATGTAAAGAGACACTAATAAATAGGAAATGCTATGAAAGAAAGCTTTAAAGAACAAAAAAAGTACATTTAATTAGAGTCTTCCTGGGCACAATATTAAGAAAACATGTAATGCCAGATAACTACAACCTGCTGCACAGCGACATTACTGAGCATGCTTTTTTTATTTTGGGGGGCAATCGGCCTCTGTCTGCAAAAGTAAAAGCCAGTTGCATTTCTCTGCACTGACAAAAAGCAACGTAACCAACTTTTGCCTTTGTTATTTCAAGTTGCTGTTCTAGCTGCCATCCTAGCGGCGACTTCAGACAGCGGCATTGGCCTTGAGACATGAATCCTGCGGCAGGCAGCTGGGCAGTCTGAGGCCAGATCCTGCAGAGCCTGGGGCCCTCTGTTCCTAGAGACCCTTCAGACCATCAAAGAACCAGGTCGGCAGCAGAATCAGGCCCTGACCCCGGGATTTCCCCGTGGAAGCCCTAGGAGTGAAGAGCCGTACGGATCTGCACCATAGGGTTTCGTTTCAAAGTCTGTGGTGCTTGCTTTCTCGCAATCCTCTCGACTGCATTTAGCTGTTGATAACTTAATCCACATTTTCAACTATTATAAATAAATAAATAAATAGATAAAATTCCTTGCCATTTCTAAGCCAACACAGAATTTTGGAGAAGATGTCTTTTGTGCTTGATTTTTAAATGAATGTAAGAGTGCCCTGCCAGTCAGCGGCAGAGCGTATCCCTCGATCTTTCATGCAAACTTCTCCAGGTTGTTCATGTAACTCAACCAGCTACAGACAAAGAGTCGTGTTCTGAAAGAAAACTAGAACATGTTTTTGTAATTAATTCTACACATATTTGCCAATTTAAGAGCCAAACATATCAGAATATTAATAGACTTCCATCTTTCAAATATCTTCTCTTTACAAGCAGTAAGAGCATTCCAATGTAACGTAAGCATTAAGATTTAAGATCTCTAGTACCTCAGAAAATTATTTCTGACATAATGTTTTGCAGCTGGTCTTCATAAATTAAAAAAAAAAAAAAATAGGATGTTTACAGATATTTGGACAAGCAAACTCTTTTTAGGTCACAGTAATTACTTTGCATTTGCAATTAATGAAAAATAACTATGCCTGATCACTCTGTAATTAATATTTCAATATGCTAAACAGCACCAATACAGTACAACTCCTTGCAAAGATAGAGGAAAACAAATTAAGAGTAGTAAAAAAAAAAATCTGCCAAATAAAATCGATAGGTTTCCTACATAATTAAATACTACGGGTTCACACTGATATTTTTAACAACCTGCAAGTAGTGACAATCCAACAATATCATAATGTACATTTGGAAACAGAGGTAAAATTATTATGGTGTATTAACTCTGCTATTTCCTGAGCCATGAGCAAGAATTTTAAAGGTTTCTTATTTGCTCTGAGCAACTAAATGAAACTAACTACATGGTTTTATATTTGCTCCTTTAAATATTGCTTAGCTTTGAGAGACAGCAATAAACTTTCTACGTTTTGATAGACAACAGTATTTTGCATTGACTGAAGGCAAACAGAGTCAAAAATAATACTATCCACAGCAGTGGCACAAAGAATAAGGCTCCATTGCTAATTATACAGGGAACTGAATTTAATTACATGAAGAACATTAAACACTTTCCAAAAAAAAAAAAAAATAATTAAAAAAGGCAAGAAAAGCTGGAGATGAGACTTTCAAGTGCCTTTAATGCTACAACAGTGCCCTCTGCTGAGGCATCAAAATAATGCTGAATTCTTGCACGAACAGCGAACAGGACGCAAAACCAGCCAGCAGGATTTTGGGATCGTTTCTGCTTAAAAATTAGGCACTCTCACAAAAGAGAATTAAGCCAACTTTCCGCAGGATCAATAGGCCTTGTGGTAGGCGTGCATTTGTCAATGAGATTGCAAATAATCTTTTCAAGAAACAGCCCTAGTTCAAAGAAATTTAAAAGCAGTGTTTGAGGTCTGAATTGTTTTCGTTCTTGCTCACAGGATCCATCTAGCAAGGATATTCCCAAAGACTAATCTGTTCAGGAGCCCATATTAAAGCACTGTTTTTCTTAAGAGCCAACTTAGTTTTCTTATGCTTACAATGGATGTAACTAGATGATATTAGAAACGACTTTGGAAGCAAAAAGGCTATGAAATAATCTAAACCAAATTTAAAAAAAAAAAAGAAAAAAAAGTGAGTCATTCAATAAATTTTAACACAAAAACATTTTTTTTTTTTTCCCAGATGTTAAATGCTCCCAAAATGCTGCTGTCTGGTTCCTGGCAATTAAACCCGCTAAACAAATGCCATCCCAGGCAGGGAAGGCTGACTGATATTTTTCAAAATTCACATTTCAGATGGCCAAGTGTTAAAGGGGAAACAGAAATGGGAGGCAAAGGATTTTAGTACGACCAAAAAGTGTAACAGAGAAATTTCTGTCAGCTTGCTCACTGTTCCTTTTTTCTTAAGAAAAAAACAACCAAACAAACCAGAAAAAAAACAGAACAACTCTCATCCCCCCTTATAACTGGGATTTTAAAAGGACCAAATGAAAGTAAACTCTTCCTGAGAGGGTGGATTTTCACAATCTGGTTTCAGTGCTATTGTTGTAATTTTATGTGTTCGAGGGACCTATTGCAGGAGCACAATTTGATAGCTACAGAAAGGGAAGTTTCCTTTCAAGACTGACCGCTTGCAGACATAACGTAGGCAAAAGACTCTGCCTTATATCCCCTTGGGTATTTGCTTCTGATTAAATGGTGTTTTAATAATTTCAACTAATACAAATGAACCGCAGTTTTGAAAGTCTGAGCATTGCCTTTTCCCTAAATTCCTAAGTTATGGAATAACTCTCCAACAATTAACTTGCAAATAGTTTTTGTCACCTGCAAAAAACTACAGCCACAAGCCCCCAGATATTTTAGATTAGATCACAGCCAAAACCATCTACATTTTCTGGCTGCAGGAAGCACACAATGCCAAAATAGCCATGAATTTTACAAGCCTGTTTCCTACCAGCAGCTCCCTGAAACTCAGCTCCTCTCCACAGCAGACACTGGGCTCGGTGGGTTAAAACTCACAACTTTCTACCTTAGTAATACCATTTATAGAACTGAGGGGAAACTGCAATCTGTTTTCATTTTAAAAGTAAGAATTCCAAAAACCTACCTTGTTCTTGAGAAACGCTAAATTTAATGTTTAAATTAAAATTTAATTTAATTTTTTAATTTTTTTTTTAATTTAATGTTTAAATTTAAATTTAAATTTAAAATGACAGAGAAGAACATTCTGTGTAAAACACAGAGCAGGCTGACAGACCTGAAGAGAGCTTTCTGCATGTATTGTAGATTCCAGCAACTTTTCCACCACCTCACAAGCCTCCTGAGAGGTGACAATCTACTACCAGACACTCATCTAGATGGTGATGCTGGAGGATGAGAGTGGAATGATCACTCAGGCTTTGATACTCTGTGATCTTTATGGATCGTGATAGTTTGAAATCAAGATGCTAAAACTAGGTATAAACCAGCAGGGTTGGGAGTACCTACAGGTACTCCTAGTTTCAAAGAAAGGTAAGAGTTTGTAGCAATCCCAACAGCCTTTATTTAACCTTTACTGTTACCAGCCCTGGGCTTTCTGTATCCGGATCTACCTTTATATTGTCTGTTTCTCATCAGCAAAGCTGGGATACTTTTGGTTCACTGTGTCCTGAAAAATTAATTGCTTAAACACAGTAGTATAGAAAAGGCTGAGATCTAAAGTGTGCCTTTTTGAGGAGTCAGGCACCTGTCCTCATACACCACTTATTTAAATTTCAAATCTGTGTTTTGAGTCTAATTTTCGCAAGTCTGTTTTTTCCCCTCCCCAAGAGAGACCACTGGACATGCATTTAAACACACCAAAGGTTAAATTGAGGTGATAAAATTACATTAAGCCACATCAGTGCAATTACAACAAAAAAAGCATATTATTAATGCAGTATCAAGGATGTGCAATATTACCCTAAGTTCAAGCTAGACAAAACCATTTAACAACTTGCTTACTCAAAATGCTACGCAAATGATGGAAGAATTTTTGCTGCTGCTGAAC
>NW_009953811.1:6142209-6174060 GCF_000747805.2 Chaetura pelagica
CCCCGAAAAAAACCTCCAGCCACAAGCCCCCAGATATTTTAGATTAGATCACAGCCAAAACCATCTACATTTTCTGGCTGCAGGAAGCACACAATGCCAAAATAGCCATGAATTTTACAAGCCTGTTTCCTACCAGCAGCTCCCTGAAACTCAGCTCCTCTCCACAGCAGACACTGGGCTCGGTGGGTTAAAACTCACAACTTTCTACCTTAGTAATACCATTTATAGAACTGAGGGGAAACTGCAATCTGTTTTCATTTTAAAAGTAAGAATTCCAAAAACCTACCTTGTTCTTGAGAAACGCTAAATTTAATGTTTAAATTAAAATTTAATTTAATTTTTTAATTTTTTTTTTAATTTAATGTTTAAATTTAAATTTAAATTTAAAATGACAGAGAAGAACATTCTGTGTAAAACACAGAGCAGGCTGACAGACCTGAAGAGAGCTTTCTGCATGTATTGTAGATTCCAGCAACTTTTCCACCACCTCACAAGCCTCCTGAGAGGTGACAATCTACTACCAGACACTCATCTAGATGGTGATGCTGGAGGATGAGAGTGGGATGATCACTCAGGCTTTGATACTCTGTGATCTTTATGGATCGTGATAGTTTGAAATCAAGATGCTAAAACTAGGTATAAACCAGCAGGGTTGGGAGTACCTACAGGTACTCCTAGTTTCAAAGAAAGGTAAGAGTTTGTAGCAATCCCAACAGCCTTTATTTAACCTTTACTGTTACCAGCCCTGGGCTTTCTGTATCCGGATCTACCTTTATATTGTCTGTTTCTCATCAGCAAAGCTGGGATACTTTTGGTTCACTGTGTCCTGAAAAATTAATTGCTTAAACACAGTAGTATAGAAAAGGCTGAGATCTAAAGTGTGCCTTTTTGAGGAGTCAGGCACCTGTCCTCATACACCACTTATTTAAATTTCAAATCTGTGTTTTGAGTCTAATTTTCGCAAGTCTGTTTTTTCCCCTCCCCAAGAGAGACCACTGGACATGCATTTAAACACACCAAAGGTTAAATTGAGGTGATAAAATTACATTAAGCCACATCAGTGCAATTACAACAAAAAAAGCATATTATTAATGCAGTATCAAGGATGTGCAATATTACCCTAAGTTCAAGCTAGACAAAACCATTTAACAACTTGCTTACTCAAAATGCTACGCAAATGATGGAAGAATTTTTGCTGCTGCTGAACCCTCAAGGTCCATGTGCTGTCTGTTTAAATCTGTAGTCTTAATGCAGCATCTGCCTGTTTGTACGTGGTTTGCTTTTTGCTTTTCTGAAAGGAGGGTTAGTTTTGCAGGACAGTTGTACAAACTAAAATCTCAATCCATTGTCTTCCAGTTGTATTAAGACAGGTAGTGCCAGAAGTGGTTAAGTGTATTAGGTAATTCCTTTTCATTCCCAAAAGGAAGACTTTTAAATTCAGTGAGTATTTCTAAGAAAAAACAACAGGCTGTGATTCACAAAATTTCTCTGGCATAAACTGATCACCCAGACAACAAAATTTTTCAGATTATTGTATAGTCTTCTGAGTAATCACAGTAACGAAGACCTGTGAGAGGTTTGGCAGTTCAGTGTGCAAAATACTACAAAAGTCCAGTGACAAATAAAGGCAAAAAGTATTTTCTTCCTTTAAGTGTTACATTGAGGCTTTTTAAAGAGATGTTGAAGCTAAAAATGGGAAGATTAGGCCACCTTCTCTTTCTACATAGAGTTCAAGCAGGTTAGTGTAACCAAAATAATGAGCAAATAGTCCAAGAGAATATATATCCCTAATTTATTGCACACTTTCTATTCATTCATCTGAACATTCAGATTTTCAGGAACTGTCCGTACAGTTGCCACAGAAGGACACATCAGCCACCCAAAATAATTCGCCACCTGAGGTTTAAACAGCAATAACTTTCTCAAATCTCTCTCCCTCCCCCAGTATCTGCTTCCAGTCACTACAATAAGAAGAAAAGGAAGGCTGGAGCTGGCAGAGGAGAGGAAACGCAAAGCAGAGCAAGGTCGAAGTGCCTGCCAACCCCCAACTGCCCGTACAAACTGAAAAGTTGTTTGTGCAAATTCTAGTTGTTTCTAGAATAAAGAAATCAAAATCAGGGGCAAGTCTTTCTTTCTTTCTTTCTTTCTTTCTTTCTTTCTTTCTTTCTTTCTTTCTTTCTTTCTTTCTTTCTTTCTTTCTTTCTTTCTTTCTTTCTTTCTTTCTTTCTTTCTTTCTCCCTAACAAGCACAGACTTTTTAAAAATTATTTTTTTAATCAGAGAAAAAAACTGACACCAGATTTTACTAGCAAGCAATCCATCCACAGATCCATCTGGAAAGACAAGAGGGAACGTGCAGATGTCAAGGCAAGTTAAAAATGTAAGAGTATAAACCCACCTTCCTCTGCATGCCCAGCACACTTTATTACACCTACAGCACACAATACATGACAGCACACAGCAGTAACTTTACAAAGCAGCCTTCCCCAAATCACAAATACTATGGCTTTTGCCCTTAAAGCATTTCTTTAGCACTTCGTCAGGATATGTGTAGCTCTCTGCTCAACGAAAATAAGAAAGAATGCCTGTCTGCTAAGCTATCACGATATGCAGCCAGTTGCCCATAGCTGGGGTGTATGTTGCAGCTTTTGTGATTACAATGTACTCTATTATTACTATTTAATCTGCATATTTAGGCTAAAATATGCAAAGCAGGTTTTGTTGGGTTTTTTTGTGGGTTTTTTTTTCAAGAGTACATTTATGGTTTTATCATAGATTTATGCACTGCCTCAAATGAATTTTTTACAGTTACATTTTTCACTATGTGTAGTAGATCTGATCTTACAGGCACACTGCTTTTACATTCAGTAAACAAACACAAGAAACATCTTCCAAACCAGCATATATAGCTAACAAAGCACTAAATGGAGAACTTTTTTCCCCACGGATTGCTTCATGAGGAAAAGTTAATGGAGTTAGTGCATTTAAACTGTGGTCAGTAAGGGAAACAAAGCTTTGTGTATGCATACGATAATGGCTCAAAGAGATTATTGAAGTTGGGTGATTTAAAAATTATTGAAATGCACTGAAATCCGACCTCCCACCCCCCAAAAAACCAAAAACAACGAACAACACTTAATGAAAAGGAACATGAGCAGCACATTATTTCCAAGTTAAATTGGTAGCCAAATACAGGAACATTATAACACCCAAAATTCTCATTTCAGAGTATAAATAATTTGCATATATAGGTAGAAGAGTCTTGCCAAACAGTGATGGCTAGCAACAAAAGCAAAATTGTATCCTTCTTCTCTGAAATATTTTCTAAAAGATTCAGGAGGAGTTCTGAGAGTTGAGAAAACAGAGAAGAAACATCACAAGTATAAAGAAGCAATTTGAAGAGGGGAAACTAAATGTGACTGTGAAAACTTGGCTGAGAGATGGGGGCCATCTGACTTTTTTTGGTGCCTTAATATTATTACTGTAGTTGTTTAGATTTATACCCAACAGTAACAAATACTGTTAAAAACAGTCTGCTTACTAGACTGACCTGCTAACAGCACAGTTGCTCTATAAATGCAGTGAAAACAAAAAGGCAAGAAGCTCAGTAAGATCAGGATCACGAGCAGTGAAAGCAACCTCTGATGGTTACATCCAACCTTTTACATTCTTGCCCATTGTGCTACCTCAGCTTCAGAAAGCTCATTTAGGATCTCATCAAGGTGATTAAGCAGGCTGCCCCACTGGCAAAGTCATGACATTTTTCTTCCCTTTTAGATATCTGCACAAAAGTTTGTTCATAAAAATTAAGTCAATTGTTCATTAAAAAAAACTCCAAACAACCCACAACTATTTTCTGCCTTAACAGATTAATGTGCTTCCAGTAAAAATGAACTTTAAGCATTTTCAGTCATTCTTTCTTGTTACTTCTGTGCTTTGTACCCTCAATATCTCATACCAGGCTTTACCTGTAAGGAAATAGGTGAGAGTAACTAAAAATTGGGATAAGGAATATGTATGCCAAGATAGGCACATTTAAAAGGGATGAATAATTGGACATAATAGTAAATCTTCCATTTTATTAAAAAAGAATAATGCAGTAAGCACTGGTGCAACACTGTCAAGATACATGTAATTTTTTTTTATTTTTTCCCCAGTGTTAAGGAGATACGAACATTTAAACAAAGCCTTAAGATTTGTTAAATCTGGACCACAGCAGTCATGGAGTCTGGATATAACAACAGTCAGACAAATTAACCACCCAAGATTCCTGCACTGTCCAGCTATGCAAAGAAAACCTTTTTCTTTTTTTAGAATAACACAAACTAGGGAGATAAAGGGAAACTCTAGTAAGAAAAGAGTGAAAAATATTTTCTCTTTGTCCTTTAGCAAGAACTCTAGAGAAAATAATTTGTCTCTAAGGATGGCCCTGGGTACAGCCACATCTCTGTATCAGCTACCACATGGCAGCTGGTCCCAAGTACAAACCCAGGGCAAGTTTCCAGGAGGGCAAACAGGGACGTTTCAACTGCTTATGCTTACTTCATATAATCTTTACATTTCTATAATCAAACTTGTATAAAAGAAAAGCTTTTTCAGTGATGTAGAACCAACATTTTCTGTTTTTGTCTTGGCCTTTTTTCATTCTCAGGAGTCTCAGATTGTAACCCTACCAAATTCAAGACTTATAAACAGCCAGTCAATACCAAATGGTGTGTATGCTAAACCCAAGAAACCTGTACAGAGCAGGTAACATTGTTTGGATACTGAAATTAAGAGCATCTGGATCCTGCTGCTTGGGAGAATTCATGTCTCAAACTATTGTGCTGTCTCTATCTGGACTTGACTAATTACAAATGCTGCTTGTTATTACATGTATCTAATTAATATTATCAGGAAGTCCAGAATATACACACACTTCAAAAGAATGACCCTAACAACTACCACTTCAACCTATAACAGAATTAGGAAGTATTAAGGAAAAAAAACACAGTAAAAGATTAGACAGAAAAAAAAAAAAGAAAAAAGAAAACTTGATCAATTTTCAGATTCTTCTGAAAGAACTACAAAAATAATAGATAACTGGAAACTATAATAGAAGCTTTAAAGTTTGATATCTGGCAGTATCATAAAATCTTACTTGAAAAGTCTTGGACAAAAAATTAAACATGCTGAAAGAATGCAGACAAGTGGTAATGAACAAGTGAAGAGCTACCTAGTACAGAACCAAATGAATATAATTTAGGCACGCTCTTCTTGTGGCATGTTCTAAAAACAAGGCTGATCCCTTTTAATGAAACTTGTCAGGAAGTATAACACTGAAAGTGTGGCACAAACGTTCATGGAAAATGACAGCCATGAGAAATACAGTCATACATGATTTTGCTTAGAACAATGTAAGCTGATCTCTGCACACAGAAAAAAAATGTATTTAATGCATTTCAAGAAACTTATTAATCAGGAAGAGAAGCATGCAGTACTTAGGAGTGGTAACTATTAATAAGAGGCATGCACTGGCAGAGAGAAAAGGCACAATAAATTTGACTATAGCATTTAAGTTACTCTTAGTATGGGAAAACCCATAACACTGCATGGAAACAGTACAGAAATTGCACACAAATTAGGAGGAGCTTAGGAAAACTGAATATTCCAGAATGCTGGCAAAACTGACCTTTGAGAAAAAATCTATTGCTAAATATTTTGGCTTAGTAAAATAATACATGTAAAATTTATTATGAGAAAAAGGAGTATACAAGCTTTGCAAAGACACCACACAACCAAGAAAAGTAAAACTCACTGAGCACCAGCAATGCTCAGGCTTTTTACTCTCTTTCACTAACATACATAGGCACATATATACGTGGTCTCTTCTGCATTAAGAGTGAAGCACATTAAAATAAAAAGACTCCAAGATACTATCTGATAGCTCTACTGAATCTATTTTATCTCCTCAAATGCTTTAATTATAGCAAATTGATAGTGACACACTGGCCAAGGCTACACTGCTATTTCCATTTTAAATCATGACTCAGACATTTATAATTCTCAGGGGGGAAAAAATAACCCAACTGTATCTATTAGGAATACCTCATCTTGTGCATGAATTCCACTTAGGAGCTGAATTTCTGTGAGAAAGTTGCCATAAGACTTCAACTGTTTGAGTTCACAAAAGATTGCCTTCCACATTCCTTTTTTATTAGGAAGATGCAGATAAAACACCAAAAATGTTTTAAGCCAAAGTTTATTGAATACACTATTGAACGTAGTAGCTAAAGTTTTTGTTGCATGTGAAGAAGTGTTTAAAAATAGCAGAACTTGCAGCTGTCTGAAAAACTACACGTTCAAATAGCCTTAAGTCATAACTTCTCTCAACTTGGGGCTTGGAACGATGCTAGAAAATTTTTGCACGTGTTGTATCTGAAGGGAGAAGAGTGATACAGACCTTTCGGGGTTTTACACCTCAGGATTTTCTAACTAGTATCAAGCAAGTTTACCATGCTTTCAAGTTGGAAATTCCTCTGCAAATAGCGTGCAACCTACGCATTTCTGCAGTGATTTGTAAAATATTACTTTTAAAAACAAACTGCATCAGCACCAAAGTCTGAACCAGTCTGATCATCAAATTTGCATTAAGCAGTGAGATATGATAGTTATGGTGAGAAACCATAGCTGACTTATTTAAAAACACTTGATCTCATCTGATTGAGTTTTAAGAGGAAAATATCTATTTTTTCAGGATATTTAGAGAACTGATTAAGAGAAAAACCAGAGGAACGCTTTATTTTCTGTACAATGGGCTCATTACAGATTGCAAGCACTGATGGACAGTTTGCAGACACACAGCCCCTCAGTTTTGCAGGGAGAAAGGACATCTCAGAATCAGTCTCAACTTGAAAGTGGTGTACCTGTACCCCAAAGCCTGGCTCAGTAGGCAATACGCCATACCACCTGGACTGATGTATTCTGCTTCTCAGCAGGGATTCCTGCTCTCCCTTAGATGCATCCATCAAGGAAAAGAGAACAAAAAGATGTGGAATAAAATCCTTCGAGCAGATATTGCTACCCATGTACACTGTAGAAGGGCATTGTGCAAGGTCTAATACAAAGCATTCTCCACCAAGTGCTCCCATTGCAGAGCACCTGCCTAGACAGAGGTTCAGCTTCCCAAGCACATCTGGGCTAAGGCTCTTCTCCACAATATAAACTGATCTGACAAAAGCTCTTCATCTTTAGTAAAGATGACTGCATAGTAACTACTAATGCAACCTCCAAGAAGATACACCATGACTGTAGTTATCTGATCTCCACTGCTCAGATCAGCCTGAAACATTTAATTTTCTTCTCATGTGCTTGTCTGGCTCCTCTCATCTTCCCTCCTGAAGTTTCCATTCTGATAGTCAGCGTGTGGTGCACAAGCTCTATGGATTTATGCTCTTTTGTTTTGTTTTTGAGCAAGAACAGACGTGACAGCAGAAAGAACTAGTAAGGATTTTGAAGTAAGCTTAGAAATACACACATTTAACTAATTTTAATTAAAATGCAGTAAACATTAATACTAGTCCTTTAGTGATGCTAAATTCAAAAAAAAAATTGCCAATTTTGACACTTAAAATATTCCCCTTGTGCAATGGACTTGCTAGCCACATGATTTGTAGCAATGTAAGATGTTATATGGACTCGGATTAGAAGAAGCCTAGATCTTTTGTATTATTTCATTTGCCATCTGTGACCAAAGTATGCTGTTGTTATTTAAAGAACATATTTTGCTATGAGTGCTGTAAATGAGACATGCATATAAAAGGCAAAATTCAAGCTTGAGAGAAATTACCTGAGTTTTGCAGAATAAAAATTTCAGCCTTGATATGAGTGAAGGTAGGTGTGACAACTCAATATAGATAGCTAACATTAAAGAAATTTAAATTCTTCATAAGTACAGTATGAATATGCTCTCAAATAGAAGCACAGGGAAAAAAAATATTGAAAGTAACCATTAATATCTCTCATTTTCCTTATGTTAAATCAGAAGGTGTGAGGATAGAACAGTTAAGGTGCCTCACTCTGCAGCAGAAGGCAACAAGGTTAAGTATTGATCTGGATTTCTGCCAAATGTCGTTCTTCATCAGCTCTGTTGTAATGATGAACCTGGCTCTTTGCATGAGGAAGCAAGACTTTTCTCTGCATCCTCTTTCTTACAGAAATTGCCTTAAACATGTTCATGTGCCATGCTACCTATGACCAGGAGAGGTTCCCGGTTTAACAAAGCTTTGGCTCATTAAAATGAAAAGGTTACAATTGCTGGTTTAATACTACAGGAAGAAATTAACTACTGTTCAGAAAAAGAACGGCACTAATACAACTTTGGCTGTTCAAAAAGTAATCCTGACCTTTGCAAGGCACTGGGACACCAAACGTAGGAAAGGAAATAAAGTCACCTAATTCTGGAGAATAATGTTCAGTGTGTTATCTGATAGCCCCCATTTTCTCCCCCTGTTAATGTGATACTAAGTGGACACGACTTCTTGACTGGATCTCTCACTCTGAAGCTCGCTTGTTCCCTCATCTCACTGCCCTTTCATAAAAGATTATCTGGGAAAGCAAATCTTACACCAATTAAAGCAAAGAAGCTACAAAACTGGGCATTCAAAGTAACTCCCACTAGTTTAAACTGTGATAACCAGAAGCGAGCAGGTTTTTAAACCACATTTAAATTTTTCCTCATAAAACCAACATCTAGAGTCTTCCTCTTGAGATACTACCAATATATTTAATGTGTCCTAAACAACATTAGGAGGTAATAACAGCTTAATACAAAGATGTGCTGGACTGAGAGACAGATCTAAGACAATTAGACTGTAGCAGAAACCTCCTCTGCTTCTTAACAAAACAGAACAAAAATATTTTAATTTATTTTCACTTAAAAAGAAAGTCAGAGTCCTGTGACTGCATTGATAGGAACGATGTATACATACTTCTGGGCATATTGCCTTGAACTAAGGAAAAAGGAGCTAGTTCTTTCAGATGGAGTGGCAGTGCACAGAAGTCTTCAGCTCCGACTCCCTTTGCTCTTGATAAAAGCTGTGAGCAATGAACTTTCAGGAGATTAGGGTATACACACACTAGTTCCAAAAACTTTAGGCACCATACATGTTGCTTTGAGTCTTGTACATGTGTCGTGTATAATGTGGCCTTTTTTATATTAAAAAGTTGCTAAGTTGTTCTCCAGCTGGCAAGGGTTTTCCATTTAGATAAGGCCAATAGCTACAGCACAGAATAAGCACATTTAACACTGGGGTCTAAAAGCAGCACAAATGTGAACTGTTTTAACAGAGGCTGATATAAAATAATCCGTTTTACAAAAATCCTACAGGAAGTTATTCAACCCCTACATGCGTCTTTCTGGTGGCACAAATACCACTGCAGCATTACCTTCCCATGTCATACACCTTTCTTTCACAGATTATAACCAGCTGTCCTTTCACTTGGCTATTTCTATCTACTATGAAAGTCCACACACTTTTTCTATACATTGACTGTTAAAAATACCACACAGAAATTATATTATGAGAAAAGCAGCCCTCATATACACGTGAAAGGAAGGAAACTATTTAGATAGTAAGAATCAACATTTCTGTTGATTTATCTCAGTTTCTTCAGTATGTTCACAGCACCTGCCGATCACATATGGTTCTCTCCTCTGCAAACACAGATTTGGTAACAGGACAGGCTCTACTTACTGTCCTGCTCCAGAAGAAGCATAATGACCTTGGATTTATTTACCATCCTTCACACATATATGTCTAACGCTAACTCAGAAAAAACCCATGGACTGCTGGGTTTGCCCTGAAAAAATAAGAAAAAAAAAAAATGTTTGCTGCATGCATTCAGTCAATAGAACCTGGCCTCAACTCAGCATCACTTCACAGACTCACAGAATTGTCAGAGAGGGATCTCAGCATCTTGGTGGGAGGATGCAGCAGCTATTGGGCAGCACAGAACAAGCAGTGAGCGGTTTCTCCTCCAAGAATTTGAAACTGCTCGGGGCACAAGGGTTGGCAGAACTCTGTAACCCAGCTGGAACTATGCCAGCAGGGTTAGCATGCTGCTCTTGAAAAGTGAGCCACAGAGGCTTTAATCACCACAAGTGGCAAGGGCTTAATTTTTCATCTCGTTTGAAATATGCCAGTCTCAACAGCAGACTATTATAAAATGCCATTTACTGATCAACACTACTTCCTGCTTCCTTGGGTTGCCTTGGGTGTCTTCTGCAGCAACACTGCTTGGCCTGTGACCTAGGAAAATCATAGCCCCCTACACCAGGGCACAGGAACAGGACATAAGGAGCAGTGATATTCAAAAGTGCAAAGTTCTTCTAACATTCTTCACTTCCCATACCAGTGGAATCATTTTATCTTTGACCAAGCAACAGGGTTAGTTTTTAAGACTTGAGCTTTCCACTGCCATCCCATCTGTTTAAAATTACACCAGGAGCCCTAGAAGAAGTGTTGGGTGTTCACCTAACCCCACCTTTCTGCCTCTGCACAGCAGAGGTGGACCAAAAGTACATTCAAGGAGCTCACCTTAGTGAGCTGATGTGAGAGGAGATGTCTGTGTGAAGAAAAAACTCCTTAAAGAGATGGGCCATTTGCAAAATTGAAGTTTACACTGAGGTTTTGAAGAAATTCAGTGTTTCAGCCTGAATCACCTTAAATTTAAAATAGATATTACCCATGAGCTTTACTCTGTGAAAATTAGCTCAACTGAGAGAAGACTGTTACCTGCAGTGTTAGCATTAAGATATTTATCGCTTTTTAACTCACATAAAGTTTACTTTACCCAAGAGTTCTAAAAAAATAATGAATTGTGTCAATATATGGCATATTGTGATAAAGTCTTCTATGTTGGAGTTTCTAAGTGTAATTGAACTATATAGCAACACTGACAATAAAATTCCAGCTCATCATAACCTATATGATTTTATATCATGTTTCTAAGGACCCTGGAAAAAAAAAAGTTAAGCTATGATGTTAAAGGATAATAAAGAGATGGCTAAAGGATAATATAGAGATGTCTAAATCTCACAAAAATCTAAATGGATTTTTACTTGTAATTCTAAAGCTTCTTAAAAAACAACAAACACACAACAAAACCCAACAAATCCCAACTTAAATTCCCTGGACAAGGATACATGATTTTAACTATAGCTTAAAAAATTATATATATATACACATATATGTGTGTACATGCTTTGATCACATTGCAAATATTTGCTTGTAGAATATTTTATACACACATCCCCAAAAAGGTAACTGAATTACAATAAACCTTGCTGATCTAAACATGTAAAGACTGTACTACAGAAAATTAAAACTGTTGCAAATATGAACAGTAAAATTCCATCAATTCTCTTTAAACTAGCAAGAGAAAATAGTTATCTCTGAGAGATTACAGATGAGCTATCACCTTCAGCAATATTAAGATTGAAAGCATTCAGAACAAAAAGAAAGCATCTTTGGTGGACGTGTTGAAAGTCTCTCATGCAAAACCAAACGCATCCTTGTTTCATATTTAATTTGCAATAGGAGCCGCAGCAGCTGAGCTACGAGAGCTTTACTGGCTGGTGCCTTACTGCCTGCTGGGCCAGGCTCCACACATAGGTAGCACATGATTGAAGACCAGATCCTCAGAGCTGCATCTCAGTGGCTTTTAAAGTTAATCTGAACACACAGGACTCAGAGGAAATGAAAAGTGAGTTTCCCTCCCTTCCTATGGCACTGGGACTTCCTGTGTTTTAGCGATTGGTCAAGAACTATTATTTCCTCCATGCTATTCCCAGTTGTGACTGTCAGACATAATTAGTGTTGTCCACACACAAGTGCAAAACATTTGTTTAAATACGCCTGGAACAAAAGTTCCACATGCACTGAAACCTGGAGAAACATGGAGAAACTTGGAGAATATGGAGATTCAAGTATGCTGTACCTGAACGAACATGCTGCTCTAAACATTTAGAAATGCAAAGTTCATTTGCTGAGATGAATATCCACAAAAATCTATGCAAGATAAGGGGTATTAAAATTATTCACTCTCCAATTCAGGATGGATTATTTGGCCAATCTGTTAAGCTGTACCTCTCAGATGCACAGAATCAGTACCATCCTCCTCCCCTCAGGGAAAAGAGCTCATAACGTTTGAAGAAAAGTATGCTTCATCCCAGCCGTAAGAATACACATGAAACACTGAGTCTTCCTTTAGCACAACTCCTTGGAATGGGAAAGCAGTAGACATCAACAACACAAATGCAGAGGGCAAACAAGTTCACCAAAGAAAATAAATTAAGCAGAATGCAACAGGTTGTAAAGTGGCAAGAATAAAGGCCATTTAAGTTCTTATCAGACTGTTTTAAACACACACATGCAGAGCTGAACTTTACTTTATCTCTCCAAATAAAACACCACCTCTGGCAGTGTAGCATCATCACTTACTACCATGATTGAAACATTTATCTCAAACCAAGTCAGAGAAATTTGTGACTTATGGAGTTACCACCTGAGGACCCTATGTTTTCCAGCCTTGGGCTAAATACAAGCCAGATCCAGCCCTGCTCAAGTTTGACATTGCTTCTCAAAAACACAGGTATGCTATGGTAGGTTTTGCTTAACTGATGCAAACAATACACATTTATACACAACATGCAAACAGAATTACATTTTACCTAGTCACACAATACACAGCTGTTCAAAGAAACAAAATCCAAACTAAAGAAATATAGAAAAATACAGTCTTGTCAAGTCATGAGAAAGCCATTAATGGTTCTAATGAATGCAATTTAAAAAAATGAAAGATTAAAAAAGCCCACTCGGTTACAGATGAACTTTAATTATCCAAGTGTCTTGCTGCATGAACCATGATCATGTCTCCAAAAGCCTTCTTATTTGAACTCTCCCTGTTATTCATCCGACTTCAAATTTCTCAGGTTCTTGCAGAACAAATTGGAACAGCCTACACACCAAAAAGAGTTATCCCTTCCTGAAGACTTACCCACTCACTAATACTCCCTTTAGTTGAGAGTTGGAGAAAACAGGAACATGTACTCAAAGGTGACGACTAGAAGAAGACACTGAAGTTAAGAGCTGTACAGTAGTTATAGTGCTTATCTGTGTGTGGCAAAAGACAAGTAATTAAAATGAACTTTCTTAGTCATAATTTTTAAAATTAGAAGGCAGACTTCCATGGTCTTAACCTGGACTCTACTACATACTTATCTGCAGAAGCTTACAATGAGTCATTCACCTGATTAATGCAAGACAGATATGGGTCCTGTAATGCACTAGTTATCTTTGTCTAGACAACATCTTGTTCTGGTGCTAAGATCAAGGTGTAAACACTATGCAATGTCTTTTCCTGAATAGCTCCAAGTATGAACATTTTTCAGAGAAGGAAAGAAAAGTTTCAGACACTTAAAAAGTGTTCAACTGACAGCAGCATTATTCAGAACAAGCTCCTAGAGTGTCAACTCTTGAACTCCCAAGTGTGGACCCTTCCCTGTGCCCATGCACATGCCACAGCTGTTAAGGAACAGCAGGAAGATGCTGGCATTGGTGGAGAAACTCAAGTTCACACATCTCAAAATATGATAGACATATGAGGTTTCAACCTACATGCTCAACTTCCATGTCCTTCCCAAGCAATTCTGTTGAATACAGCACAAAATTAAGGCTTGCTTGGGTTATGAGCCATTCCTTGGAAAGTTAGGCACAAATTCCTATACAGGGGGGTACATAATCAAAATTATGGTTTTGCTCCCAGTAGCCAAAAATTTTTTATTTGCTTTTTAAATGCTAGGAGATGTGAGTAACCACTAACATTTTTCATTGAGTTAAAGCATCCTTGATGGCAAAAGTCAAAGATAAAAAAACAACAACATTGGATGAGAAGAAAAATAGAGAAGGCTCCTGCATGAAGGCAAATAAAATTACACGGTCACACGTTAAAACTGGAAATGTGTGCTTCTCTTTTATCCTGTTTTAAGCAGTGGCTAGACTTTCCATTTCCCACTGCCTCCTCTAGAGTCCCCAAAAATACTCAGTGCAGTAAGGGAAAGCCTGAAACACTTGAGAACAGTAACACGCAGCTATCAGATGATAACCTAATTTGAAACTTCTGCTTTCAAAGGCACAAAGGTGTCTGATGATCCAGATGAAATAAAATCCTCAAGTATAGTAGCAGAGAGACAGTGCAGGAAGCAACGTGGGAGCTAAACAAAGTCATATATTGTCAGAAAAGGGAAAAAACTGATCTGACATGACGAGTCAAGACAAGTGACAAAAGTTTTGCTGAAAAGGGATCAGTAGGAAATGAAAATCATGACAGCATTTCTGTTCTAAATACACAAGACAATAGAATCCTTTTATCATAAAGTCCTATTTTGTTCTCTGGGTTTTATTTTAGCCAAAATTGCAATTTGCACATCACAATGTAGTGAAAGAATCCATGACTTTCATTCCAATTCAATGTAAATCATTTACTGCAAAAGGCTGCCTTTTATGTTTCCAATTCTGCATTGTGCAGTTTTCATTTTGAATCCTCTAAGAATCACTAGCAACTTGTAAGTTATCTAAACAGGTCTGAAAAACAGAAAAATCTTTGTGGGAAGGCTTTAAAAGGATGATACCCCCTTGCAGAAAAGCCACATTAACTTCATTCCATTTGCCATATGCAGGAAATAAAACTAAAGAAGCTAAAGAAATACAGTTTCACAAAGCTGAATTTTTATAGTTAGTGTTAGTAACTTTTAAAAAGCTGAAGTCAGCTTCTTTTAAGATATATTTTCTGATTTGGTTATTCAGGTATAGCCAGGTTCCAGCTGGTTTATTTCTTTTGAAGACTTAAAAGACCCCAACAAACAAAAAGATGAAAATCCATCATAAGCTCTCTCCTAAGACAAATGCAACACTTTTAATCCTTTTCCACCTTTTCCCACTTCCAGCTGCCTCTATGTTTCTTACAAAAATAGCAAGAGGGTGTTTGTTTTTTTTTTCCAAAGATATGAATTATTAGGAAAAGTTAGGTAGTTGTCTCTTACAGAATATAAAATAGTGAATGCCTCTATGTCCATAGTCTGTGGAATTCTAGCTATGTGATTTGGTTTCTGCCATGGATAAAGTTTTACTGTGGCACTTATTACATTGATTTTATTTTTTTTTCCCAAGTGCTGCAAATTCAATGAAGCTCTTCAGTGAAAGTCCATTTAGCTTCACATTTTATGCTTAAAAAAAAATAAATTCCTTGTTAAATCCTTTCTTGCAGTATTTCACTGGAAATTATACTTTCAATTATTATACAACTTCTCAAGAAAAGGTAAAGATACAGCTGTCTTCCTAATTACAGCTTTATCACCATGCCTTCTACAAGAGTTATTTTTGTGTCTAATGGCAAGATTTAAACCAGGCACATTTTGTGTACATTTTTTGTTCCTGTCTCATATTTTCCTTTTTTCTTTGCAACCTGCCTCTCCCATTGGCTCTTTCCCAATGCCTTTCTTCTGTCTGCATCTTAAGCTTGGCTGCCTTTCTCATTTTGACTGTTTCTCCTGTTGCTTCTTCCTTGCTAGGCTGATGCATTTGTGAAGACTCCTTCACACAAAAGCAATCAGGTTCTAACACTCAGCACACTGCATGGGTGGCTAAAGGATGTTTGCAGATACTCAGCAACCAGGCAGGTGAGCAGCCAGGAGCAAAGCCTTCACAGTCTGGCAGGGGTTTAACTCTTCAGACTGGTTGACTACACAGTACCTGTTTGTTGATGGGTCATGGTTTCCTAACAAAGTATACTGGAAAAGCTCTGTTGAAAAGATCATTGCTGCTTTTAAATCATTGGTGCAGCTGTTAGAATGAAGACGAGTTAGTCTGTGTGGCTAAACCAGATCTGGGGAAAGGCAGAAAGGCTTAAAAACAACAACCAGGAGGAGACGACCTGTGTTATCAAAATGGCAAAGTTGATATCCCGGTATCCTTTCTAAAGCCCGTCATGAGCTAATTTAGAAAGAGGTATTGGCTTTGTTTAACCCTTGAGGAAACCAGAGATTGAAATGACACTGGTCTGAGATCCAAGACTTGCTACATTCAGTTCTGGACCACGGCCAAAGAAAGCACTACATG
The DNA here is from genome assembly GCF_000747805.2 of Chaetura pelagica. Taxonomy (NCBI): domain Eukaryota; kingdom Metazoa; phylum Chordata; class Aves; order Apodiformes; family Apodidae; genus Chaetura; species Chaetura pelagica. Next base: position 6,158,366 of record NW_009953811.1, read on the forward strand.
ACTGAGGGGCTAGTGACAGTTTAAAATCTGATATATCCAGCCACTGGAGCTAGACACTAATGCTTTATAACACTGTGATGCTTAATGCTTTCTACAATTACAATTCTAGCACCCGTAGGTCCTAGGTATCAGATGCAAAAATCATGTTATTTTGATTAGCACCTTGCTTCACAGCCCCCCACTATTCTCATCAATTCGACTATGATTTTAAGCAAATAACATGGTATGAAAAAAACTAGAGATGTTCTGACATTATCTGTAATTTGACAGCTGGGTTTTCAAGCTTTCAGGTGGCTGCAAGCATCAGGTTTTGGTGGGTAACAGGTCCTAACACCATGTCAACAGCAAAGAGGGGAAAAGGCAGGGCTGTAAGGAGATCAACAATTTTATGCTTTGATCTGCCAGGGAAATAAAATGCTCTGACAGAAAAGGCTACAAATAAATCCAAATTTGTAAACCGTGCCAAGAACTGGTTCTGACTCTATGATCAGAAATATAATGCCAGTGCTTGAACACACATTATCAGGAATGAAAGACCTCAAAACTTAATGCCTGGTAAAAATGACATTTGCTTCCAGATCACCTGTAAGGGAAAGGAGCTAAACCTCTATGAAGTGGGAGTGAAGTGGCATGAAGCAGAATACAGAAAAAAATGAAGACAAAATTGAGGAGCAAGTGTGACTCCCTAAAAGCTGTCCCTCTCCACACAAAAAATCCGCTCTCAAATACTGGGGAGAGACTCATGTCTTCTGCCTCATATCCTTCTGACATAGCCTTGCCCAGTTACAGTGTAAGAGAAGGATGCAAATAAAGTAGCCTGTTAACAGTATTGCATGCACAGAAGCAATACTTTTCTTCAGTCTTTCAGGCAGAGAAATAGGGATGGACTACCTGCAACTTCAAATAGTCAGAATAAACAGTTGACATAAGGGGTTTAAAAAAACCCCATAACTATTATTGCTATTTAAAATGAGGTAATACAAGAGGCAACAAGCACAGGTAGAAATTTGTTACAGGAAGCTTAAAAATAACGTTATCACATCACATGTAGGATTCACACTTCACTTAATGATGGAGAATGATACACATGCTTAAAACATCATGAACCAGGGCTCTCAACTCTGTCACAAAATGTAATGGTGATTATTATTAGCTGTGGGAAAATATCTGAGATTTCTCAACTGGCCTAGTTTCAGCACAGTACTGTGTTGCTTCAAATGCAATCAACAAATTCTATGAAGTTGATGTACTATTGCAGAATGTATGTTCCTTTACATTACAGCACAGGAAATAAAGCATGACCGTCATGTTTTGCAACTAATTTATTTTTTCTCCTTTTTAAATCTGTCTTACAAGTTCACCATGACATTTTAGTGACAATGGTGCTAAAATAACTAAAAAAACCCCAAACAAACAAAAAGGAGACTAATTAAAAATAGACAGCAAACATCATGATACACTGGCATAAAATTATCCCTTCAGTGCCCTTTGTAAAAATGCTGCTAAAAACCCAACATTTGCCATGGCAATAACGAGTCAGATTGTTTTATAAAATATATAATTATATATGCAGATCTGCAAGAATTTGGCAGTGCATGTTACTGAAACAAGGCACTCCACATCGAAGGCAAGAAAACATTTTCTGCTTTTTGACCAAAAACTTGTATCACTGAACTGAGCTTCCAGCTGACACAAATTATAGACCTCAACAACCTATTTCCCTCCCTCCGTTCCCCCACAGAAATTCAGAAATCATTCAGAGTTATTTCAGCATTTCTTACTACTGAGTACACATAAAGGAAACAGCTCCTCTCAGGCTGGACAGGACTTTATGCTCTTATCAAGTCTTTGGCAATGATAACTAAGACACTGCTGGGTAGATTGTACTCTGAACACAACACCACCAGTTCTACAGTTAAGTGGAAAGAAGAAGTTAGTTACACAAAACTAGAAGACTTTTTAGAAGGAGGTTAGCAACACCTACTGGTCATGGTGCATACTGAACCCTGGTTTGGTTTGGATTTTAAATTAACAGTTAAAAAAGCTTTTTATTACTAAAGCACCTAGCAAAAATTACTTATGAAGTCAGTTTGTTGCCAGAGATAATACTTCTAATTAGACCAATTGATAAAATTAAATTATACTAACTCTCCTAATAAACCTGGTTCTGCTCATACCCTTATACTATCATGGTTACATTATTGCTAAAATATATCAACACTAGTAACATCTGAATCGTATCAGTAAATAAATATTAATAACATGAGTTGAGCTTGATATGAAATGGGACATACAGAGCTTTCCTGACAGTTCCTGAAAAACTAACACTACCCCTGGTACTGTGCATGAAGCCTCCCTTCAGGACTATCTTTATTGCCTACTCAAAGCAACTGAAATGTTACAAACTGCAGTCTTAGCAGCACTATTTTATTTTTTTTCCTACGCTATAAAGATCTACAAGCTATTCAAACAGCTTATGCAGTTCTTTGCTATTTTTGCAATGCATTTCTTTAGTCTGCAAAAGCAGTAGTTTTCCTTCCAAATTTTACTTGGAGTAAGCTACAAGGAATATGCAACAGATTTTCTTGATCCACCTCACCCCTTCCAAAAATAACCACATAGAGAACAAAATTACAAACAGCATTTTCAGAACACAATTCAAAATGAAAATGTCCTCAACTGTAAGTATTTAAATCAACTACAACAAGCTTGCATTCAGCAGTTGTATTTAATGCTTGATTTAAGTTTCCATTTTAAAAAAATATTGTGTTCATTTTTTGAAGTTGTGTCTACAGGTCCTCTGATACACTAGCCCTAGGCAGTAGAAGTTTTCCTGGTTCTCATCCAACTTTGGAAATAATATCTTCTTGCTTCGGGTGTTAAAAGGATTCATACATTATTTATAAGGACTGCTAAAATCTAATTCCTGGATCTAACTTGCAAGAGAAAGAGTATAAAAAGTTACATACAAAAAAGCACACAACTGTCCCCATTTCAGTTTTTAGCCTCTCTTTCTATGTTCTGTATCACCAGGTTCTGCCTGTAATACTCTCATCTCTCAGTCCCCATGTTGAGATAATTCATCTATAGCCGCTTTGAGTCTTGCTGGATTTGATCTTTCTTGCCTATTTTTGAAGAATGATTTTCCAAGTAAAAAAAAAAAAAAAAGCACAAATGCCAGCTAACTTGTTGCACTTCGAAGATGGTGGATTTCTCAGACAGAATGGTGTTTGTTTACCTCCTGAAAAACCAGGCTAAGGCATTTTGAGAAAGCAATCAGAACAGGGCAGCTAAAATCCCTATTCACTTCTCAACATCTCTCTATACTTTTCTCTTTTTAACATTATCTACATATTTGATATTTACATTCTGTTTGTCTCTTCCTGGTTTAAGAGAGTTCATTGTTAGATTTAAAAAAAAACAAAACACCTTTTAAACTTCACAAGGGGGAGATTTTAGTACCTTCTTATCAAACCAAGAAAATATTTCTGCAGTTTCACTGACGCAAAGTAGTTTCACTTCCTGGGTATATGAAGGCAAGATACATTAAAATGCTATTGATCTATAAAATAACTACCTGCAATTACAAAAAAAAAATACAGGTCTACAGAGCTTCACTGTTACAGTGATCCTCGACTCCTGCCTCAGTGGGACTTTTACTCAAGAAAGGGAAAGAAAGCAGTTGGAATAGTGATGATTAAACCCTAATAAACATTAGCAATGAGAATTAAAAGCAAGAGCTGTGCCTCTAAACAACTCTTAACTTTCTTATTTGAAATCTGACTTCATTTTAATTGGAAGAGCTTTTGGTTTTGGGTTTTTTTTTTTGGTAGAATTTGTTCAAAGGAAGAAGAAACAGCTGTCAGGAGCTGGGAATCCTGTGCCAGTCTTGCCAGCTTGACTTCTTCTACCTTTACCAAATTATGTAAGCTCTTGCAGTGTATGTAAGAGGGAGTCTAACACATAAAAGTTAATGTATTCATTTATATTGTCATCCAAAAATGTAAAATTTAAATGCATTACAGAAACATGTATTAACACGGTGTATTTTGACACCAGTTCACCATGGATGAAAGTAAAAGAATGGAAAATAAACTTGCACAGCACTGCAACCTGTTTCGAAACCATGCTTGTGAAACATCCATTGTGTCCTTTCTGAGCAACTGCAACTGGGCAGCTCAAACTGCTTCAGGATGCAAACAAATACCCAAAAACACAGGGACCAAAACGTAAAGCAAAGGATTAATTTCGCACCTTCTTGAGAGGAGACAATAGGTGGCATGTAATCAGGGATGTACTCCTTCCTTTCTTCTGCATCTTTACTTCCCGGCTGGGGAAACTGCAGGACATTGTTCTTGCTGACAGGAAACGAAGGGATTTGATGTGCAAAAGTGACAGGTTCAATATTGTGTATATAATCTTCTAGCTCATGCAGGTTAACCCCCATAAGCTTGAAGGCATCACCTACATCATCCAAAATTGGATCTGTGCGGCCATCTGTAACAAAAAAACAACAACAAAAACCAAAAAGTTTTACAAAAATTCAGTTTTTAAAAAATTGGCCTGCAGATCTATGCTTAGAAATTACAACCCACCACGGCTCACCCACCAGGACCAGAGATCACTGCCCTACAGTTCCGCAGGGTTACTGTTCATCCAGCCATACAGAGTTCCAGGCTCAGAACACATTCTCATTTTAAAGCGTTTTGTTTCGATCTGTATCACTTTGTTTCAATCTATACATTAAAAACCACCCCTCAAGAAGCAAATCAAGCAAAGCCAAGAGAGCAGCAACAGGCAGCTTTACTTTGCAACAGTCAATGAACATTGGGCAACACCACTTAAAACAGTTTTCAATTCCATACTATGAATTCAAATAAAAGACACAAGCCCTTAAAACGAAGAAAGTGTCCCTTTACTAGTATGCAACAGACCAAACGTTATTTTTCAACCTAGAAAAGGAAAAAATTCATTTGGTTCAACCAACTGTAGTTTAAAGGTAGGAAAACAAATAAATAAATAAATAAATAATAAGGTATCTCTTGTATCTCTTGATAACAAAAATATTTCACATAGTATCTTTCCACCAGATGAAATCTACAGGCTTCAGAACGTATGAGTCACACTTTACCTACCAGTTAGATGCACCTCCCGGATAAATCCAGGACTATCAAGTAGTGGTCTGATCAGAAGAGAACATTTTCTACTAAACTTCAGGGCCTAATCTCCTGGGGTGAAATTTAAGTTTGACTCTACAGCAAAAATCTTATTTTCATTACAAAAATCATAGTGAAACCTTACTGACCAAGCAGTCTTAATATAACTTAATATAACCTCCAAGAAAAGAGTTCAAGAGAGGATGCAGTTTGCTCTACACATGTAATTTGGCTCAGAGATTTAAACTATCCAAGTGCCTCAGTTGCCCTGATGCAACAGAGGGAAATCCCTCTGAAGGCCTTTAGAGGGAGAAGTAGGCACCTGCCTTTGGTGGCCAAGGCACCACTTTGAGTCTTACTCTATTTTTTTCATAATAACACTAAAAAAAGATGCCTCAAACCCTAAATGTGGTATCTTTGTTTTTAATCCAATAAAATTATACGGAATTATTAAAATTCTGTATAGTTGGCTTAGGAAGATATTACATCCCTCCATGCTGATAAGCTGTGATTTACTTTAAAAAGTAATTATGAAAAAACAGCCCATGCTTATTGAAAGAACACAATTGCTATTGTGAAGCCCCAGCTTTGGAGAATGGGAGGGATGCTCTTTTGTTTGTCCTTTAACCTAATCTCTTCTTGTTTTATCTTGAACCTGAAGCAGTCAAGCAGGCTGGTTCTCACATCACTGGATGAATTCAAACCCCCCGCCAACTTATGCCTGCAGGTACATTTAGAAAAATAAGAATTTTGTTCTAGAATTTCCCTTCTTAGTCTTGCAGTGAAGATAAGGGTAATGCTCAGATTATGGTTTTGATTCTCAGCTCTGTAACACTGGCCTCTTGTGTGACTCTGGGCAAGTCGTTTGTGTTTTAAATCTCTCCACAGCTAAAAGGGAGATCAGACCAACTTATCGGCTCTTTTGTTCCATATTTAGAACGTGAGCTCCGTATGACAAGAACCATCTCGGATTGTGTGCTTGTATAATATCTAGCACAAGTGCAATGCTAGTCTCCCTTGAGGACTCTAGGGACAGAGAAATGTGGAAACTTACATAAACATAATTAAAATAGGATATCACAGCTTTTAAGTAGTTATGAGATCCCTATAGTTATTAGGCAGAGTGTGTTTTATGCTTAAAAACGTAAGATAACTGACACAGCTAAGAAACTGCACATTCTGACTTTCAGCTGCTCTTCAGACTGTGAAGAAACCTTTGAATTTACTGAACCATTTTTTAAGGTGCCAAGATTAACAGGTACAAGTCAGAAAGACATTTTAAAAAAACTGAGGGAAAACTGCTCAACAAGCCCAGAACTACAACATATTTATTCCCTGTGTTGTCCTGAAATCACTGCCTGTGCTTTTTGCAGGACAGGGGGATCCATGTGGAGCCTCACAGCACTTACTCCCAGATGGGTGCTGCCCGGACCTCCACAGTGTACTGACAGGCCTGGAGACAGACCACACTTGTGTTCAGTTTCCCTTGGAAGAAAAAAAACAAATGCTGCAACAGGTTCTCCAGCTGGAAAACCTGGGGCACAGGACTGCAAGATGGTCCACACCACTGATCCCATTACTGGGGTTTCTTGAAGATGTTTCAAGTACCCTGCCTCTTGACACCCTCTCAGAGGGAAAGTTCAGGCCAGTTATCACTGCAACAGGAAAAGGTCTTTTCTCCATGTGATCTTTTTAAGCTCAAAAAAGTGCACTGATGTGATTAGCAAGTTATAAATGCTAAAAAGGACATCCTCCTACAAGTGCTTATTAAGAACATGTGCTAGACAAGCAACTACTAAGTGTAACTGAAAAATAGAAATATTTAAGCTGCCATATTAAAAAAACAATTGTGTGTTAAAAAGCATGTTCAAAATGTGACCAAAAAACCCCTGAAGATTCAATTTTCCCCTGTCTTTGATACTTGCCTCTAACGAGACAATGCCAAGTCACGTGATAGTTTAAAAGCTAAAAAAATTTTTAAACCTGCAACTGGCACAGGGACAAAAGGGCTGACCAGTTATCCTCTCCTTTTCAAGACAGAGTGTCTTCATAGGTGAAAGGGTACAAGTTTTAGGGCTGTGTTAATCACAGAATCACAGAATTTTTTGAGTTGGAAGGGATCAAAGATCCCCAAAAAGGATTAAAGATCGAGTTCCCCAGCATGGGCAGGGACACCTCCCACTGAATCAGGCTGCTCAGAGCCCCATCCAACCTCCCCTTGGACACCTCTAGGGATGGAGCCCCCACAATATCTCTGGGCAGCCTGTTCCAGTGTCTCACCACCCTTACACTGAAGAATTTATACCTGATCTCTAACCTAAATCTCTCTTCTTTCAGCTTAAAACCATTACCCCTCATCCTCTCACTGCAAGCCCCTGTAAAAAGACCTTCTCCAGCATTCCTGTAGGCCCCCTCCAGGTACTGGAAGGCCACTATGAGGTCCCCCTGGAGCCTTCTCTTCTCCAGGCTGAACAACCCCAACTCCCTCAGCCTGTCCTCATCAGAGAACTGCTCCAGCCCTCACATCATGTTTGTGGCCCTTCTCTGGACACGTTCCAACAGGTCCACATCTTTCCTGTGCTGGGGGCACCAGAGCTGGACGCAATATTCTAGGTGAGGTTTGACCAGGGCAGAGCAGAGGGGCAGAATCACCTCTCTCCATCTGCTGGCCACACTTCTTTTGATACAGCCCAGGATGGAGTTGGCCTTCTGGGCTGCAACTGCACATGGGTGGCTCATGTCCAGCTTTTGACCCAGTAGTACCCCCAGGTCTTTTTCCACAAGGCTGCTCTCAAGCATGACCTCCTACTCAGCTTGGTGTCATCACTAATACCTGTATTTAAATTAGAACACTTATGAATTGGAAATATACACAGCTCAAAAATGCATTAAATGTAATTTCAGGTGATTGATCAAATAAAGGCTTGTGCCTTTATACTTTTTACTTGAACAGTTTGGCAGTCCTGTTCTCTCTCTGCTTTAATAAAAAAATCACTAAAATAGCAGTAGCCAGAAACATGAAAGAGAATGCTGACAAACATGTAACAGTCTCTCCTGGTCTTTCATTTAGGCTTAGGATTTTTTCCATAAGTAAACGATGCAGAAAAAAAATAATAATAAAATGTTTAATTTGGGCATACTGAACTTGTCTCAATATTCTTCAGATATTTGTGCTATCCTCAGTTTAAAAATTCAGATGCTGAAGCCTCCCAGTGAAATAATTAATCCAATGTCACACAGCAAGTCAGTGCCAGATCACAAAACACTTTGGAGCTTTTGGTTTCCAGTCTCTTGCTGTTCCCTATACCGTGACACTTCAAATAAGACCTGCTGCCCAGGATTGGGAAGAGATGGAAGGAGGTGGGAATAGTTCATTCAGCAAGTTTCAACTCTCCTCCTTACCCCATAAAAACTGATCTAAGAAAATATCTTTATCACAAGCTTTCAAGCTGTACTGTCCCCCCAAATGGGAACTGTGGTCTGAAATGAATACAGCTGTGGCAAACAGCAGGGGGTAAATTATGATCATTAAATCTCAAAACAGCCCACCAAAAACCTGTGAGCATGGCTGTGCAGTTACGATATCCTCAGCTTCCCTGTGCATGAGAATGAACACTGGGTGAGGAGGAATCTGCACACTGAAATGGATCCCCAAAGAAGTACAGCACAGAAACTATGAGGAAACAATCCATGTAGAGCCGAGTACTTGGGTGGAAAGTTATCCAGCTCTCAAGCCAGCACTCAGCATCACCTACAGATAAACATAGATGTGCACAAGGAAAACCAAACCAAATAGAATGAGATCAATGTGCTAGCCCCCCTTCAAGCAACAGAAGCTCACTTTCAGTTTGTGGGGAAAAGAAATTTTTAGAAGCTACTAAAGCCTAGTTATTTTTGCAGAAGTCATTGGAATTTCTCCAGCCCTCCAACAAACAGGCTGATCAATGCTCATGTCATCCCAAGAAACTGCCAGGGGGTTGGTGGTAGTTAGGGAAAAACTATCTTTTGTTTCTTAAATTCAGTCTCAGGAGTAGCTGATTTACTTTGACCAGACTCACCCCCCATCACCTCCTCCTTTCCGGCCCTAAGTTCATATGAATCAGTGAAAATTTAACAAGTGAGTCAGTACAGAACAGAAAAGTTTTTATTTTCATGCTGGGTTTTTTAAAAAGGGAGTAACTGCAGCTCTGTAATAAATACACTAAGAAAAATTAGTGAGTCATTACCCATGCAACAGTCCATTATAAGTGGCTCAGCATTCACCCTCATGTCTACTACAGAAGAGATTTTTTTTTTAATTTTCATTTTAATCAGCAAATTACTAGCTATAGCTCCTCAGTAATTTTACCACAGGCTCTGTCACAGATTCCTTGTGCTCCAGCACATCCCACAACCCTGCCATGCATTAAATACCTGTGTATCCACTCTGAATAGTTACTCCAGGAGAACGCTTTCAAGCAGACAACACATTACTTCCATCCAGTATTCACAAGAACAGTCAAAAGCATACACAGCAGATTATTTAGTAAGTATATATGCCTTACTTGAGCAGACTTAAGTGGGGAAAAAGGGTCCAATTAATATAGTAACAAGGCAGGCAAAAGCACCATCTTGCTACTGCTGCTCAAAGCCTGCTCCTTTTCTGGGTTATCCTCATAAATGTCAAGCAAAAAACCTCATTTACCCTCCTTATTGGTGGCCAGCAAGAAGTTAAATAGCTTATAAACATGTCAACAGCTAAGGTAGTAAGGACATAAAGAGGTACACTTCTTATAACAAATGTGATGGGCCCTCAATAGATACTTGTCACAACAGTCATGCAGCATCGTACAGCTCATTTAAACTGATCATCAAAATCTAACACTTGGATAGAGGTTATTAGTATATACTGGCAAGAGTGAAGTAACTAAAAACAAAACAACACCCACAAAAAAACCAGACAGAAACAAAACTATCATGTAAATTGACATTTAATTAGAAATAAATAAAATGTTGGTTGATGTCAGGTCAATTCTCTCCACTGTGGTAGTTCCCAGTGAAAACACTAATCTATTGGTTGCATTCTTCAAAGCAGAGATTTGCTATAATGAAGTTAAGTTCTTCTTCACCGAAAGTTTGTGCAGTGACACTGGAGCAGGTTTGAAGCCAGCTCTGTCTTTGCAAAACATCCTACATGATCTGTCATTTTGCCTTCCAGTTACAATGTGGTGCTCAGTATGTCAGAAACTGCCTTTTTAATATAAATGCAGTTGCATTATTACCATCTTTATAATATTTTATAGTATTATTTAATAGTGGTATCTAATAAATAGTTTTATGTATTCCTGTGAGGAGTAAGGGGTTGGACTCAATTATTCTTATGGGTCCCTTCCAAGTTGAGACATTCTATGATTCTTGTTTATATAACAATCTGAAAAAATGTAGTCACAGAATTGGCTCCCTGGTCCTGCTTGTCACTTCACACTTCTGAACTATGCCTGGTTGCTCTCAGTGATTAAAGTTAAGTAGCTTCTACTTGATTGTTTTTTAAAGCAATGAAATAGAAAAAAAAATAAATCAAGACTTTTGGGGACATAAGCCACAATTCCCTCACTTGTCCCCCCAGTCAATAATACCATCCACGCAAACATGCTGGAAACTCAAGTCCCTTACAGGTTCTGCCAAGTTAAGAGGTAAAACATGATGTATCCTGCATGTCTATATCCAGCCATCTCACTGCTAAGCTGCATCAGCTAAATTCACAGCGAATGAAGCAGATACTGCTCTGTCTTCACTGGACAGTTCCCCAATATAAAAAAATAAACAACATACATAAGAAAATCCAAATCAGGTAACACAAAGCACCAGCTGTGCTGTCACCTCTATCAAACCACACAAAATGTCAGTGCACAACTAAGTGGTACGTAACAGAGAACTTTACTCTTTTCACCTCAGACAACAACAACAACCAAAATAATGTAGAACTCTGCTCTCAGAAACAACACGTCAGTTTGTTTTGTAGTTTAATGCCTGAATTACATACTGCAACACAGTTTCTTCATATATTTTGTTTAAATTTCAGGATAGAAACATGTGAAGCACAAAGTATGTTGGATAGGTTTCCTCTTACAAGCTTTTCACAAATTTGAACAGCATAACATGGTGTACTTTAACAGGAAAACCCTTATTTTCTCCCCTGTAAGTTTATTCTCCCCCCCACCCCCAACACAATACCCAGAAGCATTTCACGGCATCAAACACATCTCAAGCTTTCTTTGCAAATCGTTTTGCCTTCTCTTTGCAGCCACAGAAGCTCCCATCAACTACAGCTACTGCAAATGCAAATGCAAAGAAACAACAGCAGAAAAGTAATGAAAATCTTGAATATAGCTCTCCTAATGGGATGTAACAGCTGGAACAAAGATCTAACACAGCTGGCAAAGCCATCATTTTCTTTTGCAACTGAGAAAATATGTGAACAGCAATTACATGATTTTCAGAGCAATACCACAGTCTCAATTACGTCAGAATAAATCCATTCAGTTTGGAATACAAAGATTATGTCCCTCCAGCTGACAACCCTGCTAACTCAAACCCCACTGGTTTGACTCCAAGATAACATACTGACAATAAAGATGCTACAATTGGAATTTAATTAATTCTACTTATGCAAAACCGTGGCAAAATTCAACTCATTCATCCAGAGCTGGGTTTGTACAGTGTCTTATTTTAGGAGGAAAAGGAAACAATTCTGGGAAAGCAGGGAGATGTCAGCTGAGCATTAAGATGTCATTTTATAAACCTTTTAAAGAAAGAAATACAGGAATAATTTTAGGAGAGGTAATACAAAAAATACTGTATCACTGGCATGAAAACAGCCTATTCCCCCTTTCCTCCACAAAAGACTAAAAACAAAACAAATTCAAGTGATACTTGTAGTCTAGGTTAGCTCCTTTTTCACCCAGTTCTCCAAAACTCTTTTAAGTTGTCCCCTTTAATGTCTTTACAGACCACTTCTGTGTGGCTTGAGATACAGACTTCACAGGTGCAGCAGCTGCACCAGTGATTCTGGTTTAATACTGCACAGTCCCATTTCCAGACCAACCATACACAGCTTCACATCCAATCAGCTCTCAAACTTGCAGAAAGCTTGTACAAGGAAACTGATTCAGCCTAGAACTCAAAAAGTTCACAGAAACATCACTAAATTCCTCCTAAGCTTATTTACACTGGCAGCATCAGCCTCTATCTCAATTATTCCTGAAGTTACGAAACAGAGGCAGGACCAGGTACATTCAGATCATCACTTTGCTTTGCCAAGGATCACTGCAGCAGTGAGGCAGGACAACACAGCAGCAGCATCACAACCCCCCATGCACACATTCCACTGGCTGCCTCTCCCCTCTCACACTCAGAACACTACAGTCCCAGCAGCAAGGTCAACAGTACCATCTCCCCCTCCTGTCACCCTGCATGCTCATCTCAGGGAGAACTTCTGCTTCAAAGAAGGGACATGATGAGAAGCTGCAGCACCTTCAGGCCATGGCTGCTCCTCACCTGACCAAGCCAATCATGCTGCACCTCCTGACCTAGAGGTTTTTGCTTCAAACACTCCCCAGATTCACGTATGGAAAAGGGGGCAACACCTCCAGCCTTCACAGTTCTTCTGATTTTGAGGCTGCATCCCCCTCTTATCTGTGGCTGTGACACCCTCATTAGCACAGCTCCCACAGCTCGAGCAGAAATGCTGGCAAACTTTTCCTCTTACACATTTCAGGGCTGCCATCCCTGTTACCTCTCCCATACCCCTCACAGTCCCTAGCACATTTTCTGAACTGGTGGTGGCTATGGCAGCCCCAAATCCACCCCCAGTGAGTGACTTTCTCCTCACCCAGCACTTCAGGCAAGCAATCACACTGTCCACCCCAACTCCAACCCCTGCTTTCTCTGAATGTTTTCCACACTGCCAGACCCAACTGCAGCAGCTCTGACTTCTGCCCCAGGGCTCTCCAGAACTTCCTCCTCCACAAGCACACACAGTCATGTGAAGCAGTGACAGCCCACAACCTCACAGCTCCCCAGCACACCAAAGGAAGGGGGAACATGTCCCTCTTGGCACAGAAGGCAAAACCAGCCCTGTTTCTCCATGTACATGCAGCCTATACTCATCCCTACAGGGCACCCTTGCTCTACCCAGCTTCTTAACAAAATCCACACCTGCCTTCATCTCTCCCCAGTACCTGCAGATGCAGCAGCAGAACAGGCAGCCCCATCTCTGCACACACATCACTGCTGTCCTCTCCCCCATGCTACACCCTCCCTGTCTCACACACAGGGCAGCAAAGGCCCACCCACACATATTCGAGACCCTCCAACCACACCGACAGCCTGAGTTTTGCTCCACAAGCCCCACAATGCTCCCTGTGCTCAGATCCAGAAGCCACCCTGCCACCTCCCCACACCCTCCCTTACCCAACAGGGAATCAGACCTCCTTCTTGACTTTCCCACACCCAGCAGACCCCTACCACCCTCTCACCTCCCCCCCAGTCAGCATTACTGCACATCTTGCTCTCCCACACCCCATATTCTGCAGATACCTGCAGATCATGTGCTCTACTCAGCACCTCCACTGCAGGCTCTGTAGGGACACAGGTAACCTTGAGGGACACACAGTATCCTCTGTTGCACTGCCAGACTCAGCAGTGATACTTGTTGCCCCTTCCCCATCCTGTCCACACACTCCATACTCTTATGTGACCCAGCCTCGCTTTGACTCCCAGACCTCTCTTCTTTCTCGTCTCGCTTGGTGTGAACATGCCCCTTCCACAATCCCACCCCAGCACAGCCTCACTCCAAATCCAGCAGGCAGAGTGCTCAGGGCCTCCTCTCCATCACTCCCAGCTCTTTCTGCACATGCCACCTCAATGACAGCATTGGTTAAATCCAATCTCCAAGATATCCAGACAGACCTCTTCCACAGCACCCACATAAGGACACTTGCACCTCATGCCACACGCACTAAAATTATGCCCAGCCCCATCCCTCATGTTCTTCATACACACACTCCACACCTCCCACACGCAGTCCCACCATCCACCCACGTTCTGTTCGTTACAGCTCCATCTCCCCAAAAAACACCCTACTGCACCCCTGCCTTTGCACACTGCAGCACCAGATCTTTCATACACACATTCCCAGCCCAGTCCCATTGCTTCCCCTGTACACACACACCTCCAGCCTCATGTGCATGGCCCCATGCTGCCCTAGTACATGTCAATCCCTGCCCACAGCCCCCTGCCATAGGTGTGCATCCCTGACACCAGGCACCCCAGCCCCACATCATCCCTATACATGCACATCCCTGACACTAAAGCCCCACACCTCCCCTTGCACACTTGCACCTCCAGCCCCACAAACAGCTGCTTCCTTAGATGTATATACCCCACCTGGAGCACTCCAGCCCCAGCAGTAACATTTCCAGCCACATCCTTATCCCCCTATGCAGGTGACTCCACTTCCTCCAGGCACAGCTCTCGGACCTCAGGCACTACAGCCCCATCTCTCTGCTCCTTACACACCTCCCGCAGCAGGGATTAACATCTCCCAACTCCCTGCTCCATAAGCCCAGCCCAAACCTTCCACCCTGCAGCTTCAGCACTTCCCCTTCTGCCCACACCATGGACCCCACAGATGCATCCTCACCTGCAGTGGGCTTCCTCAGCCTGTCCACCAGAGCACAGACCCTGACTCAGAGGTGATCGAGGACAGTACAGCAACAACATCACATCTTCCCATACATACACCCTGCCCAACACGAGGGCTGGCTGCCCCTTCTCCCCTCCCAGAATGCTCCCTCTCTGAGATTCTGAATGCCACAGCCCCAGCAGCAGGGCCAACAGTGTCATCTCCCCCTCCTGCACACACACTCACTGCTTACCTGGCAGTTAGAAAATGGGCCAGCAGCTCTGTCTCTTCACACCCCAGACCAGCTCCATTTCTGCCAAGTGCACAGCCCCAAACCCACACCTCTTCCCTTGCAGCAGGGCCCCTGTGCACTGGCACTGCCCCACAGCTTCTCTCCTCATCCTCCCAGGCAACTTGCACTGCTCCACAGCCCAGCTCCCCTTCATCTTACCCCAGCTGGAAGACCTCAAAACCCACCTCCTCACAGCCCCCATCACTGCCCCACAGCCTGATCTCCCCCGCGCCCCTCACTTTCCTACCACAGACCACTCTCCTTTGCCCTCTCCCCAGTACTGCCCCGAAAGCCACCTCCCACATGCCACAACAGTGCCCCGCAGACTGGTCTCCCCCACCCACGCACCCGCTGCTCCACAGCCCCCAGGGCTGCCCACCTTCCCCACGACCCCTGTACTGACACACAGCCCACATCTCCATGACCCTGCCCGGCAAAGCACACCCCACCACACTTCACAGCTGCCCTCCCCATGACCCCACACCGCTACCTCACGGGGTTCCTCCCCACAGACCCCACCTCACCCACGGCCCAGAGCGCTGCCCCACAGCCTCCCCTTCACAGAACGGCCCAGCTCGGCAGG
>NW_009953811.1:6174368-6181895 GCF_000747805.2 Chaetura pelagica
TTGGACACTCCAAGAAAGACCCAAATCGGGTTGTTTTTTCTGCACAGGTGGGAGGAAAGAGCTGGCTCCCCCTCGGCTCTGCCTCAGTGAGAGCCCGCCTGGGGTGTTGTGTCCAGTTCTGGGCTCCTCAGTTCCAGGGATTTGCTTGAGAGTCCAACGGGGGCTGCGAGGGTGATGAAGGGCCTGGAAGGGTCTTATGAGGAAAGGCTGAGAGACCTGGGGCTGTTTAGCCTGGAGAAGAGAAGCCTGAGAGGAGATCTTACTGATGTTTACAAATATCTGAAGGGTGAGTGTCCAGAAGAAGGAGCCAGTCTCTTCTCAGTGGTGCCCAGTGACAGGCCAAGGGGTGACGGGCACAAACTGGGAAGTTCCACCTCAACGTGAGGAACAACCTCTTTACTCTAAAGGATGACAGAGCACTGGAACAGGCTGCCCAGAGAGGTTGTGGAGTCTCCTTCTCTGGAGACATTCAAGACCCATCTGGACGTGTTTCTGTGTGACCTGCCCTGGGTGTTCCCGCTTTGGCAGGGGGTTGGACTGGGTGAGCTCCAGAGGTCCCTTCCAACCCCTACAGTTCTGTGATTCTAGAAGTTGGTGTCAGGAGGCCTTTAGGAGTGCTGGAACCTGGTGGGACCTGGCCTGGGCTTCCCCAGGGGCAAGGGACCACCTCTGACTCCTCCCCATGCCCAAAGCAGCCAAGCAAGTGCTGTACCCAGGAGCTGCTGCAGCAATGCTATGTGCTACCAGGAAACTAAAAATTCTTGGTCAAAACAGTTTATCCGAGGTCCTGTTTATTTTCTCTTTTTGATTTTCAGTTGTGTGCAGGAGGCAGATGTCAGCCCTTGTCACTGTTGGGTTTCCCTTCCACAGTGGGACCTCGTGCAGCCTCAGGCAGCTCACACGTTTGCTGTCAAGACCTTGCCACCAGATCTTGTGGGTGAAGCCTTTTAATTACTCTTCATGATAATCCTGCCAGTTGGTTACTCTTTGGTTTGGAGATTGCAGTTTTGGGCTGTCAGGTCCCACCACATCACTCTGCAGCAGTACAGCCTCACCACACATGTTGCTGTATGTCACATGCATGGCCAACACTGCATCAGGTTTGTTGTGGATCAGGCTATACTCGGGTGGAAGGTGCAGGATCAGGCCTCTGCTGTGAGGAATGGGAATCTAAGAAACAGGAGAGGACATTTTACAGAGAAAATCCTTTGACAGTGAAGAGACTTGAGGACACAGGAAGGAGCCTGACTTGAGACACTTTAAATCAAAATTGACTTCAATACCAGAAGACTTGCAGCAAAAACAAAGGCTGATTTATTAACATTTCTGTTCTTTCTAATTTCACTGATTCCTCCAGAGGGAAAAAAAACACACAACAACAACAACAAAAGAACAAACAAAAAAAAAACAAACCAAGTTTTGTGCATCACTTCTGCAACTGCAGTTTTTTGCACATGGTGGAACCACAAAAAAATATCATTTTCAAGAGCTAGTATGCACCAAATTGAAGTTTGGGGGGTGATTTGGGGAAGCAGAACCTTGCAAGGTCACCTGTCTGTAGGCAGGTATATAAATATCTACAAGGCCAAGATTGTCTATGCAGAAACACCAGTTTTGGGAACAGATGGGGCGAAACTGGGAACAATGAGGAAAAAGTGTTTATGGGAGATTTGTTTATTTGGGCAAGGATGAAACTAAGGTGGCAAAAAGGAGGATCCAGAAGCAGAACTAATGGTTACTGAGTGGTGTGGGAGGCAGAATGAGAAGTGACAGAGCTGTAGTCAATGGTGGCTGTGTCCACACTAATAACTGAAGTGCTAAACTGCAACTCAGTAATTGTGTGTGACTAATCAGAGCATGAAGAACAGAATTGTAAATAATAGTGGTCTATTATTAGAAGTTAATTAGTTCACAAATTTGCTCTTTGATTTATTAGACCATTAGTAGTGTGTTGATTAGTCAATAAACAGCCTGGTCTCTTGCATTGGTAACATCTCAGGTCTGTGGCCTGAGGAGGGGGGAGTTGGACCCCTGACAAGATCCAGGCATCATTTGTCAGGGCAGGTGGATGTTCTTTGTTCATTCCCTTCAGTCTGTTGAGATACTTTGGGCAATTTAGAACTGGTGCCACATTTCCTGTCTTAGAAACATGTTTTTTTCCAGTGCTCTAGAAAGCTGCAAATGCACAGCCCCCATTTTGGAAACTTCTTCAGTATTCCTTAAGGGAATTAACAGGCAGTTTTGATACTCTGGCCCACATCATCCTTCTCTCTACATTGGAGAGATAGGGATTTGATGCGTGGACTGTTGGGTGGATGAGGAATAGGCTGCATGGTCTTATCCAGAGGGTAGTGGTCAATGACTGGATGCCCAGATAGGGATCAGTGACAAGTGGTGTCCCTCAGGGGTCCATACTGGGACCAGTGCTGTTCAGTATCTTCATCAATGACATAGATAGTGAGGATCAAACATCCCCTGAGCAAGTCTGCAGATGACACCAAGCTCAGTGGTGCAGTTGACATGCCTGAGGCACAGGATGCCCTCCAGAGAGACCTGGGCAAGCTTGAGAAATGGGACCATATCAACCTCATGAAGATCAACGAGGCCAAGTGCAAGGTTCTGCACCTGGATCAGGGCAATCCCAGTATAAATACAGGCTGGGGTATGACAGGATTCAGAGCAGCCCTGAGAAGGACCTCGGGGTGCTGGTGGATGAAAAGCTGGACATGAGACAGGAATGTGCTCCTGCAGCCCAGGAAGCCAACCGTGTCCTAGGCTGCATCACAAGAGCATGAACAACAGGGCCCGGAAAGTGATTCTTCTCTAATCTGCTCTCATAAGACACCACCTTGAGCACAATATACAGCTCTGGGGTCCTCAGCACAGGAAAGACATGGAGCTGTTGGAGCAGGTCCGGGGGAGGCCACAGAAATGATCAGAGGGATGGGATGCTCCTCTGTGAAGAAAGGCTGAGAGTTGGGGTTGTTCATCTTGGAGAAGAGAGGGCTCCAGGTAAACCTTATTGCAGCTTTCAGTACTTAATAGGAGCTTATAAGAAAGATGAAGACAGAAATTTTTGCAGGGCCTGTAGTAATAGGACAAGGGGTGATGGTTTTAAACTAAGAGGGGAGATTTAGACTAGATACAAAGAAAAAAAAAATACAGTAAGGTTGGTGAGACACTGGCACAAGTTGCCTGAAAAGGTGATAAATGCCCCATCCCTGGAAACATTCAAGGTCAGGTTAGTCAGGGCTCTGAGCAACCTAATCCAGTTGAAGATGTCCCTGCTCACTGCAGAGGGGTTGGACTACATGACCTTTAACAATCCCTTGCAACTCAAACCATCCTATGATTCTATGAACTTGGGATTCATGGTCCTGGAAAGAACTTTCCTCTTTGGACACAAATGACCTGGGCTGTGAGTTCCCTTTGTGTCTTGAAAAGGGGAGTAAGGGAAGAGTGGAGGTCACAGAAAGCATTTCCTTGCCTGAGAGAAATTAAAGAGCATGTGTAGGGAGTGAGGAAGGGAACAGACAGGATGGAGACAAGAGGAGGGTCCCTGATGGACTCAGCTGGCTTGGCATGCTGCCACCCATCCAGGCAGCTCCTGCCTGGGGTCCTTGTGGCCGTTCCCACTTTTACAACCATTTCAGACCAGTGTTTCCATGCTCACTATTATTACACACCATCCCTCTCACCTGGGATGACAGCAGTGGATGACTACCTGTCCCACCCAGCGTGTCAGGTGCACACATTGCATTGCAAGGTGGTGACAGCAGGCCAGGCAGCCACAAAAACTTGGACTCTGTGGGAAAGCTTTGGCCCTAGGGACCTTGGTACACAGGCCACCAGGTCAGGAGCATGGTAGAAACTGCATTAGAAAGGCAGCAGTAGCTTTAAATTATTCCTTAAGAGGGATGTACTTTTTCACATTTCCAGTTTAAAACCATTACCTTGTCCCATCACTCCATGCCCTTTTAAGAAGACCCTCTCCAGCTTTCTTGTAGGCCCTTCATTGGAAGGGGCTCTAAGGCCTCCCTGGAGCATTTTCTCCTTCAAGCTGAACAGCCCCAACTCTGTCAGCCTGTCTCACAGCAGAGGTGCTCCAGCCCTTTCACCATCTTCGAGGCCCTTCTCTGAAACCACTCCTGGAATCAGATCAGTTAGAATACAAACATCTAGAAACAGTAGTAATATGGCATTCAAATGAGCTAGAGATCAGTGCTCCTCTGCACAGTGCAGAGGTTATTCCAGTCTCCTTCTTCAGCACACAGTGCAACATATGTAACAAAGCCCAGGGCAAGACAGGCAAACTCTTCCACTCTTCAAAGAAGCTGACATGATACAAACCAAATGTACAGCACAGTGTTTAAAAATTGTTTCAAAGAGTAACCAAGTCAAACCCAGACACTTATCCAGACACTTAGACACCAAGATTTTGGTCCATGGACAATCAAGAGCATTTGTTTCACATAGGTGGTTTATTTTAAGAATTTACAGATTTCTGGGGCTTTGCCACTTCTTCACAAAATAGCAGGGCAGCCTTTTTAACACAGACACTGGCAGGTTAAACAATGTACTCAGAAGAGCTCTTCTTCACCTGTAAAGAAAATTGAAGCAAATTAAAACCCGTTTAATTATTATTTTTTTAATTTAAAACTTTTCTCTCCTCCAGTTTGAACACTTCAACTCACTAATCTTCATTACCCTTCCCTACATAACTCTATTAAGTCTACTTTTCCTTCAAGTTTTAAGTTCTGAATATGCTGGCTTTGCTACAGAAACCTCTTCAGGTACAACACCTCACACACAGATAATTTTAAACCCTTGCATAAGGCCAGAGCACTACGAAAAACTTAAAATTGCAAATTAATCTAATAACCCAGAAAATAAACCACACCCAGAGAATTATGTCAAATGTGGACATATGCTCTCATGGCCTATTTTTGCCTATAATTATTGACACTTTAGCACATTCACAGTAGCAACGGGCAGCTCTTTGGCAAGAGAAGCTTATCAGACCAACACCACTGAATTCTGACTTCTTCATTTGACTTCATGATTTTCTGTGTTAATTCATTTTCAAACATAATCCAGTTTCTATTTCACAACTTTACCTCTTGGATTTGGCTGAACCGATTTTTCCCCCGATTAATTCCTGGTTATGGTATTATGAGAAAAAACAGAACAAGCAGGTTAGGAAGCAACTCATGCAAATTCAGGCAAAACTATGCATATATTTATGACCACAAATGTATTGTGAGGAGCACAATACAGCACATAATGCAACACACGATGTATTCCAGGCATTTTGTAAACACACAGGATATTAACACAGGATATTTGCATCTGAGCACAGCACAAATTTGTAGCTGTTAAATGTCATACAAGAGCTACAAGCAGTTACAAATTGTGGTCTAAGCCCACATGTTTGTAACCTGCAGTACACACCTTCCCAAAACTTCTTTCTCAGGGAAATAAGCAAAATACTGAACTTAAAAGTAAAATACACATTCAGTACCAACAGACTCAGGAAATTCCCTCCTGCTTCCAACCACACCCCAAACTCTCGGCTTCTGAACTGCACCACAGGCTGATTTATCCAAAAGAGTTTTGGTCACCTGAGTTACTCCCCACCACCCAATACCACTGGGCTGTTTGAACAGAAGATGAGAAGCCCAGGTAAAACGGAGGAGGGAAAAAGCCCACTGAATGCCAAAAAGGAGGGAAAACACCATCTGTTCAGGCAAGGATGTGTGTTGAGGCTAAAGATCTGTTTTACCAGCTTTTATCTGGCCAAAAGGCTGCAAACTTCGTACTTGTTAGTAAAACTGCACAAGCTGAAAAACTTGGGAGTCATGCAAGGGATTGTCTTTCCTTTGGTTTCAGGACCTAGGTGCCCTAACCTGACTGATGCAGGATGTACAACATGCCCCGACTTTGGAACAAGTCCCATTTCCTGTTTCTGGAGGTACTCACAGAGCAGCAGCACCAGAGATGATCTCAATGAGCTCCTTGGTGATGACGGCTTGACGGGTACGGTTGAATGTCAAGGTCAATTTGTCAATCATCTCAGCTAGAAAAAAATTAGGTTGGAATTTAAGGAGACAATAACTATTCCAATACAGAAAAGGAGAAGATGTATGAACAGAATACCAAATAGTCTGGTAAACAATCAACAGGATCATTGCACTTCTCTATTTTTCCCACTACAGATAACACTACTAGTAGACAATCTAAAAACTTCATAATTTGGCTTGAGGCATCAGAGTTAAATATCTGAAGAACAGCTGGCAGAGCACTAAATAAAAGATCATGTAAAAGATCACTTATTGTGACACAATGCAAGCATGCACTATCTGCTTTAAAATTAGATTTCATTCTCAGTACATCATTGTTTTCTTCACATTACTGTTATTCAGGTAAATCACAGAATCACAGAATGGCAGGGGTTGGAAGGGCCCTCCAAAGATCATTGAGCCCAACCCCCCTGCCAGAGCAGGACCAAACAAACAAACAAATCAAACAAAAACCCACACAACTATGGCAGACCACTCAGAAAGGCATCCAGACAGGTCTCCAGAGAAGGAGACTCCATAACCTCTCTAAGGAGCCTGTTCCAGTGCTCTGTAACCCTCACAGTGAAGAAGTTCTTCCTCATGTTGAGGTTGGAACTTCCTGTGCCCAAGTTTGAATCTATTGCTCCTTGTCCTATCACAGGGTACAAGTGAAAAGAGATTGTCCCTGCTTTCGTGATGCCCTCATGTATTTATAGACATCAGTTAAATCCTCCCCCAAGTCTTCTCCTCTCTAGCCTAAACAGCCCCAGGTCTCTTAGCCTTTCCTTGTAAGGTAAATTTGTTACAATTTTTATTTCTTCAATTTTTTTTAAATGGAGAAGACATCACCTCTTTCTTTCAAGTTAGGACAGTCAGCAGAGAGCCACACCTACAGTTCTAGATAGCAGAACTGCACATCACATCAGCTTCAGTCACCAGTACCCTTAGTGTAATACTTCCTACGATCACCATTCCACATTAGATGCTATTAGCTGTCTCCCACTAACACCAACTGCATACTCTCTGCACTGCACTGGGTCTGGACACCTTCCAAGAATATTTTCACATTCCCAACTTGCTTCATGACAGGTGGTAAAGTAATTAATCATTGTTTCAGTTTCCCCATCTTTAAACTGTTGCAGTACTAATTACGTTGGGCTTTGAAGTAGGTGCAGGTTTATAAAAATTTTGGAAATCTTCAGGCTGGCCAGAAGAGTGTATTTTGGCCATTACAAAATTAGTTTAGTATTTCATATTCTTAATAAAGAAACTGTCATTTAACTTCCAGTTACCTACTGTTGTTTCCCACATACCTGACAGAAATCTCTCTTCCATAGAATCATAGAATGGTTTGGGCTGGAAGGGAACTTAAAGATCATCTAGTTCCAACTCCCCTGCATAGGCAGGGACACCTCCCACCAGACCAGGCTGCTCCAAGCCCCATCCAGCCTGGCCTTGAACACTTCCA
>NW_009953811.1:6182059-6194089 GCF_000747805.2 Chaetura pelagica
CCTGGGGTGTTGTGTCCAGTTCTGGGCTCCTCAGTTCCAGGGATTTGCTTGAGAGTCCAACGGGGGCTGCGAGGGTGATGAAGGGCCTGGAAGGGTCTTATGAGGAAAGGCTGAGAGACCTGGGGCTGTTTAGCCTGGAGAAGAGAAGCCTGAGAGGAGATCTTACTGATGTTTACAAATATCTGAAGGGTGAGTGTCCAGAAGAAGGAGCCAGTCTCTTCTCAGTGGTGCCCAGTGACAGGCCAAGGGGTGACGGGCACAAACTGGGAAGTTCCACCTCAACGTGAGGAACAACCTCTTTACTCTAAAGGATGACAGAGCACTGGAACAGGCTGCCCAGAGAGGTTGTGGAGTCTCCTTCTCTGGAGACATTCAAGACCCATCTGGACGTGTTTCTGTGTGACCTGCCCTGGGTGTTCCCGCTTTGGCAGAGGGTTGGACTGGGTGAGCTCCAGAGGTCCCTTCCAACCCCTACAGTTCTGTGATTCTAGAAGTTGGTGTCAGGAGGCCTTTAGGAGTGCTGGAACCTGGTGGGACCTGGCCTGGGCTTCCCCAGGGGCAAGGGACCACCTCTGACTCCTCCCCATGCCCAAAGCAGCCAAGCAAGTGCTGTACCCATGAGCTGCTGCAGCAATGCTATGTGCTACCAGGAAACTAAAAATTCTTGGTCAAAACAGTTTATCCGAGGTCCTGTTTATTTTCTCTTTTTGATTTTCAGTTGTGTGCAGGAGGCAGATGTCAGCCCTTGTCACTGTTGGGTTTCCCTTCCACAGTGGGACCTCGTGCAGCCTCAGGCAGCTCACACGTTTGCTGTCAAGACCTTGCCACCAGATCTTGTGGGTGAAGCCTTTTAATTACTCTTCATGATAATCCTGCCAGTTGGTTACTCTTTGGTTTGGAGATTGCAGTTTTGGGCTGTCAGGTCCCACCACATCACTCTGCAGCAGTACAGCCTCACCACACATGTTGCTGTATGTCACATGCATGGCCAACACTGCATCAGGTTTGTTGTGGATCAGGCTATACTCGGGTGGAAGGTGCAGGATCAGGCCTCTGCTGTGAGGAATGGGAATCTAAGAAACAGGAGAGGACATTTTACAGAGAAAATCCTTTGACAGTGAAGAGACTTGAGGACACAGGAAGGAGCCTGACTTGAGACACTTTAAATCAAAATTGACTTCAATACCAGAAGACTTGCAGCAAAAACAAAGGCTGATTTATTAACATTTCTGTTCTTTCTAATTTCACTGATTCCTCCAGAGGGAAAAAAAACACACAACAACAACAACAAAAGAACAAACAAAAAAAAAACAAACCAAGTTTTGTGCATCACTTCTGCAACTGCAGTTTTTTGCACATGGTGGAACCACAAAAAAATATCATTTTCAAGAGCTAGTATGCACCAAATTGAAGTTTGGGGGGTGATTTGGGGAAGCAGAACCTTGCAAGGTCACCTGTCTGTAGGCAGGTATATAAATATCTACAAGGCCAAGATTGTCTATGCAGAAACACCAGTTTTGGGAACAGATGGGGCGAAACTGGGAACAATGAGGAAAAAGTGTTTATGGGAGATTTGTTTATTTGGGCAAGGATGAAACTAAGGTGGCAAAAAGGAGGATCCAGAAGCAGAACTAATGGTTACTGAGTGGTGTGGGAGGCAGAATGAGAAGTGACAGAGCTGTAGTCAATGGTGGCTGTGTCCACACTAATAACTGAAGTGCTAAACTGCAACTCAGTAATTGTGTGTGACTAATCAGAGCATGAAGAACAGAATTGTAAATAATAGTGGTCTATTATTAGAAGTTAATTAGTTCACAAATTTGCTCTTTGATTTATTAGACCATTAGTAGTGTGTTGATTAGTCAATAAACAGCCTGGTCTCTTGCATTGGTAACATCTCAGGTCTGTGGCCTGAGGAGGGGGGAGTTGGACCCCTGACAAGATCCAGGCATCATTTGTCAGGGCAGGTGGATGTTCTTTGTTCATTCCCTTCAGTCTGTTGAGATACTTTGGGCAATTTAGAACTGGTGCCACATTTCCTGTCTTAGAAACATGTTTTTTTCCAGTGCTCTAGAAAGCTGCAAATGCACAGCCCCCATTTTGGAAACTTCTTCAGTATTCCTTAAGGGAATTAACAGGCAGTTTTGATACTCTGGCCCACATCATCCTTCTCTCTACATTGGAGAGATAGGGATTTGATGCGTGGACTGTTGGGTGGATGAGGAATAGGCTGCATGGTCTTATCCAGAGGGTAGTGGTCAATGACTGGATGCCCAGATAGGGATCAGTGACAAGTGGTGTCCCTCAGGGGTCCATACTGGGACCAGTGCTGTTCAGTATCTTCATCAATGACATAGATAGTGAGGATCAAACATCCCCTGAGCAAGTCTGCAGATGACACCAAGCTCAGTGGTGCAGTTGACATGCCTGAGGCACAGGATGCCCTCCAGAGAGACCTGGGCAAGCTTGAGAAATGGGACCATATCAACCTCATGAAGATCAACGAGGCCAAGTGCAAGGTTCTGCACCTGGATCAGGGCAATCCCAGTATAAATACAGGCTGGGGTATGACAGGATTCAGAGCAGCCCTGAGAAGGACCTCGGGGTGCTGGTGGATGAAAAGCTGGACATGAGACAGGAATGTGCTCCTGCAGCCCAGGAAGCCAACCGTGTCCTAGGCTGCATCACAAGAGCATGAACAACAGGGCCCGGAAAGTGATTCTTCTCTAATCTGCTCTCATAAGACACCACCTTGAGCACAATATACAGCTCTGGGGTCCTCAGCACAGGAAAGACATGGAGCTGTTGGAGCAGGTCCGGGGGAGGCCACAGAAATGATCAGAGGGATGGGATGCTCCTCTGTGAAGAAAGGCTGAGAGTTGGGGTTGTTCATCTTGGAGAAGAGAGGGCTCCAGGTAAACCTTATTGCAGCTTTCAGTACTTAATAGGAGCTTATAAGAAAGATGAAGACAGAAATTTTTGCAGGGCCTGTAGTAATAGGACAAGGGGTGATGGTTTTAAACTAAGAGGGGAGATTTAGACTAGATACAAAGAAAAAAAAAATACAGTAAGGTTGGTGAGACACTGGCACAAGTTGCCTGAAAAGGTGATAAATGCCCCATCCCTGGAAACATTCAAGGTCAGGTTAGTCAGGGCTCTGAGCAACCTAATCCAGTTGAAGATGTCCCTGCTCACTGCAGAGGGGTTGGACTACATGACCTTTAACAATCCCTTGCAACTCAAACCATCCTATGATTCTATGAACTTGGGATTCATGGTCCTGGAAAGAACTTTCCTCTTTGGACACAAATGACCTGGGCTGTGAGTTCCCTTTGTGTCTTGAAAAGGGGAGTAAGGGAAGAGTGGAGGTCACAGAAAGCATTTCCTTGCCTGAGAGAAATTAAAGAGCATGTGTAGGGAGTGAGGAAGGGAACAGACAGGATGGAGACAAGAGGAGGGTCCCTGATGGACTCAGCTGGCTTGGCATGCTGCCACCCATCCAGGCAGCTCCTGCCTGGGGTCCTTGTGGCCGTTCCCACTTTTACAACCATTTCAGACCAGTGTTTCCATGCTCACTATTATTACACACCATCCCTCTCACCTGGGATGACAGCAGTGGATGACTACCTGTCCCACCCAGCGTGTCAGGTGCACACATTGCATTGCAAGGTGGTGACAGCAGGCCAGGCAGCCACAAAAACTTGGACTCTGTGGGAAAGCTTTGGCCCTAGGGACCTTGGTACACAGGCCACCAGGTCAGGAGCATGGTAGAAACTGCATTAGAAAGGCAGCAGTAGCTTTAAATTATTCCTTAAGAGGGATGTACTTTTTCACATTTCCAGTTTAAAACCATTACCTTGTCCCATCACTCCATGCCCTTTTAAGAAGACCCTCTCCAGCTTTCTTGTAGGCCCTTCATTGGAAGGGGCTCTAAGGCCTCCCTGGAGCATTTTCTCCTTCAAGCTGAACAGCCCCAACTCTGTCAGCCTGTCTCACAGCAGAGGTGCTCCAGCCCTTTCACCATCTTCGAGGCCCTTCTCTGAAACCACTCCTGGAATCAGATCAGTTAGAATACAAACATCTAGAAACAGTAGTAATATGGCATTCAAATGAGCTAGAGATCAGTGCTCCTCTGCACAGTGCAGAGGTTATTCCAGTCTCCTTCTTCAGCACACAGTGCAACATATGTAACAAAGCCCAGGGCAAGACAGGCAAACTCTTCCACTCTTCAAAGAAGCTGACATGATACAAACCAAATGTACAGCACAGTGTTTAAAAATTGTTTCAAAGAGTAACCAAGTCAAACCCAGACACTTATCCAGACACTTAGACACCAAGATTTTGGTCCATGGACAATCAAGAGCATTTGTTTCACATAGGTGGTTTATTTTAAGAATTTACAGATTTCTGGGGCTTTGCCACTTCTTCACAAAATAGCAGGGCAGCCTTTTTAACACAGACACTGGCAGGTTAAACAATGTACTCAGAAGAGCTCTTCTTCACCTGTAAAGAAAATTGAAGCAAATTAAAACCCGTTTAATTATTATTTTTTTAATTTAAAACTTTTCTCTCCTCCAGTTTGAACACTTCAACTCACTAATCTTCATTACCCTTCCCTACATAACTCTATTAAGTCTACTTTTCCTTCAAGTTTTAAGTTCTGAATATGCTGGCTTTGCTACAGAAACCTCTTCAGGTACAACACCTCACACACAGATAATTTTAAACCCTTGCATAAGGCCAGAGCACTACGAAAAACTTAAAATTGCAAATTAATCTAATAACCCAGAAAATAAACCACACCCAGAGAATTATGTCAAATGTGGACATATGCTCTCATGGCCTATTTTTGCCTATAATTATTGACACTTTAGCACATTCACAGTAGCAACGGGCAGCTCTTTGGCAAGAGAAGCTTATCAGACCAACACCACTGAATTCTGACTTCTTCATTTGACTTCATGATTTTCTGTGTTAATTCATTTTCAAACATAATCCAGTTTCTATTTCACAACTTTACCTCTTGGATTTGGCTGAACCGCTTTTTCCCCCGATTAATTCCTGGTTATGGTATTATGAGAAAAAACAGAACAAGCAGGTTAGGAAGCAACTCATGCAAATTCAGGCAAAACTATGCATATATTTATGACCACAAATGTATTGTGAGGAGCACAATACAGCACATAATGCAACACACGATGTATTCCAGGCATTTTGTAAACACACAGGATATTAACACAGGATATTTGCATCTGAGCACAGCACAAATTTGTAGCTGTTAAATGTCATACAAGAGCTACAAGCAGTTACAAATTGTGGTCTAAGCCCACATGTTTGTAACCTGCAGTACACACCTTCCCAAAACTTCTTTCTCAGGGAAATAAGCAAAATACTGAACTTAAAAGTAAAATACACATTCAGTACCAACAGACTCAGGAAATTCCCTCCTGCTTCCAACCACACCCCAAACTCTCGGCTTCTGAACTGCACCACAGGCTGATTTATCCAAAAGAGTTTTGGTCACCTGAGTTACTCCCCACCACCCAATACCACTGGGCTGTTTGAACAGAAGATGAGAAGCCCAGGTAAAACGGAGGAGGGAAAAAGCCCACTGAATGCCAAAAAGGAGGGAAAACACCATCTGTTCAGGCAAGGATGTGTGTTGAGGCTAAAGATCTGTTTTACCAGCTTTTATCTGGCCAAAAGGCTGCAAACTTCGTACTTGTTAGTAAAACTGCACAAGCTGAAAAACTTGGGAGTCATGCAAGGGATTGTCTTTCCTTTGGTTTCAGGACCTAGGTGCCCTAACCTGACTGATGCAGGATGTACAACATGCCCCGACTTTGGAACAAGTCCCATTTCCTGTTTCTGGAGGTACTCACAGAGCAGCAGCACCAGAGATGATCTCAATGAGCTCCTTGGTGATGACGGCTTGACGGGTACGGTTGAATGTCAAGGTCAATTTGTCAATCATCTCAGCTAGAAAAAAATTAGGTTGGAATTTAAGGAGACAATAACTATTCCAATACAGAAAAGGAGAAGATGTATGAACAGAATACCAAATAGTCTGGTAAACAATCAACAGGATCATTGCACTTCTCTATTTTTCCCACTACAGATAACACTACTAGTAGACAATCTAAAAACTTCATAATTTGGCTTGAGGCATCAGAGTTAAATATCTGAAGAACAGCTGGCAGAGCACTAAATAAAAGATCATGTAAAAGATCACTTATTGTGACACAATGCAAGCATGCACTATCTGCTTTAAAATTAGATTTCATTCTCAGTACATCATTGTTTTCTTCACATTACTGTTATTCAGGTAAATCACAGAATCACAGAATGGCAGGGGTTGGAAGGGACCTCCAAAGATCATTGAGTCCAACCCCCCTGCCAGAGCAGGACCAAACAAACAAACAAATCAAACAAAAACCCACACAACTATGGCAGACCACTCAGAAAGGCATCCAGACAGGTCTCCAGAGAAGGAGACTCCATAACCTCTCTAAGGAGCCTGTTCCAGTGCTCTGTAACCCTCACAGTGAAGAAGTTCTTCCTCATGTTGAGGTTGGAACTTCCTGTGCCCAAGTTTGAATCTATTGCTCCTTGTCCTATCACAGGGTACAAGTGAAAAGAGATTGTCCCTGCTTTCGTGATGCCCTCATGTATTTATAGACATCAGTTAAATCCTCCCCCAAGTCTTCTCCTCTCTAGCCTAAACAGCCCCAGGTCTCTTAGCCTTTCCTTGTAAGGTAAATTTGTTACAATTTTTATTTCTTCAATTTTTTTTAAATGGAGAAGACATCACCTCTTTCTTTCAAGTTAGGACAGTCAGCAGAGAGCCACACCTACAGTTCTAGATAGCAGAACTGCACATCACATCAGCTTCAGTCACCAGTACCCTTAGTGTAATACTTCCTACGATCACCATTCCACATTAGATGCTATTAGCTGTCTCCCACTAACACCAACTGCATACTCTCTGCACTGCACTGGGTCTGGACACCTTCCAAGAATATTTTCACATTCCCAACTTGCTTCATGACAGGTGGTAAAGTAATTAATCATTGTTTCAGTTTCCCCATCTTTAAACTGTTGCAGTACTAATTACGTTGGGCTTTGAAGTAGGTGCAGGTTTATAAAAATTTTGGAAATCTTCAGGCTGGCCAGAAGAGTGTATTTTGGCCATTACAAAATTAGTTTAGTATTTCATATTCTTAATAAAGAAACTGTCATTTAACTTCCAGTTACCTACTGTTGTTTCCCACATACCTGACAGAAATCTCTCTTCCATAGAATCATAGAATGGTTTGGGCTGGAAGGGAACTTAAAGATCATCTAGTTCCAACTCCCCTGCATAGGCAGGGACACCTCCCACCAGACCAGGCTGCTCCAAGCCCCATCCAGCCTGGCCTTGAACACTTCCAAGGATGTGGAAGCCACAGCTTCCCCAGGCAACCTGTGTCAGTGTCTCACCACCCTAACACTAAAGAATTTCCTCCTGATGTCTAACATAAATCTCCCCTCCTCCAGTTTTAATCCATTACTCCGTGTTCTCTTGCTACAAGCCCTTGTAAAAAGTCCCTTCCCAGCTTTTCTTCAGGGACTAAATATAGTTCACATGCTGAGAAAAGAATGTTGATTGAACTTGCTGAAAACAACAACCTCAAATCGGAATGAACAGAGAAAACAGCTCCTTTCTTACCATTTAGGAGGCAAAGAATTACAAAAAGGGAGGGCAGTACTTTCATACTGAAGTACTCAAGTCCTGGGAAGGCCCCAGAGCAGACTTACAAGCATTCTTGCTAGCGTTGTCCATAGCAGTCATCCTAGCACTCTGCTCACTGGTGGTGGATTCTTTCAGGGAGTAGTACAGAATATTTGCTAGTGTAAATTCCTGGTAGTTTCTCAGCACATCAGCATCAATATCATCATAGATGCTTAGGCTTTCTGTAAAATATGAAAGAGTGGACTTAAGAGAAACCCAAGGTATATGAATTCTAGTCAATACAATGCCCTGCAGAAGATTACTAGGCCAGCCTGCTTCTCAGCTGCAGAGGAATTCTCTCTACATACTACAGCTACTTCCATATTTTAAGTAGCAGAGATTAAGTACTTTGAAGTATTTTAATTCAATTTTATACTGGCAAAGAGAGATTCTGACCAGGGCCAAATACTTTACTGGTAGACTACGCTTAATCTTCCCATACAATGTTGCAGAAATATTCTGGGGTGATTTTACTGAGTAGTGCAAAGTCACTCAATGCCCAGAGTGTTCAGTGATGAAAACACTGGAACTGACAGCTTGGTTCTTGCTTAAGAGAGATCTCAAAACAGAATTAGTACAACCATTCTTATTAATGTCCTTGTCCCACAGCACCTTGATAGGTCAGCCTTGGGCTGCCAAGATAAAAATAATCCATTAAACTTCCCATACATGCACCATATTTGATCACTGAATCGTCCTGATTGGAAATGACCTTGAAGATCATCAAGTCCAACCATAAGCTAAATCCACCAACCACAACCTTATCTCCCTGTTCAGTGCCTAAATCACATCCCTAAACACCACATCTGTATTTCTTTTAAACAATTCCGGAGTGGTGACCACCTCCCTGGGCAGCCTGTTCCAGTGTCCAAGTACTCCTTCAGTAAAGAAATTCTTTTTAACATCTAGTTCAGAGTACTTTAAAAATGATTTATCACTTCAACTTCACATCTCTGGTGGTTTCTAGTTCACTACTTACCAGAACCAGCAACTGTTTCAAAGGAGTAGATGGGTTTTTCATCAGTCTTGTAGGAGATGACAGACCTGTACAAACACAGCGTAACAGGATCCTCAGTTCAACTCACCCTAAACTGAGTGTTTGAAATCAAACTAAAACAGACAAGTTCTAGCCTTCTAATTCCAAAGTTCTGCAATAATCCTGATGGAGAGATCTCAGGTACAATGTGGATATAATCACATACTGACTCTATATATAACACCAACCATTATAGAAGTAAAAGAGAATTCCAACCACAGCTATTAAACACAAACCAAGCGAAACAGCTCTTCACACACACCAAAAAATGCACTCCCTTCCTCAAAAAATAAACATGACAAGCCACAGTTTTCATATTACTTCAACAGGCCAATGTGCTGTTGAAAACCTTCTACCAAGTATTTTTTTCCACAGCAGTTTCAGTTTAACCTCACCTGAACCGATTGTAGATGACAGAGCCTTCATCAAATTCATACCCAGAGTTTAACAACTCCAAGGCAATGATTGAAGCATCTCCAAAGCTTGGAGGTCTCCGTCCCACCTCTTTGAATGTCAGCAGAAAGTAATTGCCATGTGTCCTGCAGTGATATCAAATCTGTGTAAGAACCAGTGGGTGCTCTAAAATACAAATATATGCCACCAAGAGGCAACAAGTCCCAGTAACTTTCTAGCGTTCAAAACTAAGCATTTAATTGAATTAAGAGTCCAAGATAAATCTTGCTTTCATTTTCAGTTCAATTATTATGAAAGTGTCATGATAAATACACATATGTAGCAGTGCTAGTAGCTTTTCAGACTATTATTCCAAAAATATAATGCTGTGCAGCAGTTTCACAAACATCCAGATGATCAAATGTCATCATATCTGCAGATTTTTTTAAAAGGCACTTGTTCCATTCATGCATTGCCTGCAAATGCCAGAGAGCTTTCTAACAGTCTTGACATTTCTACCACAGAAAACAACCCAAACCACCAAACCAAACCCTTCTCCTTTTTACCTCTGAAGCAGGCCTCTGATCTTGTCACCTACTCCAACCACCATAACTTCTTTCCCTGCATTTGTGAGGTTGGCGATCTCGTTCTTCAAGGTTTTAGCAATAGATGTATGGATAGCACCACACAGACCTCGGTCAGAGGACACACCAATCAGAAGGTGCTTCTTCTTGTCCTCTGGTGCCTTTATTTCTGCTTTCTCATAGAGAGCTAAAAAAAATGATAGATAAGTTATTCAAGGTGCCAGGCAGCAAATATGCCATATTAAAATACCTCTGACTTATTCTAACTAAAACAATTTCTAAAGGACTTCCAAATCACAGCCAAATGAAAATTATCTCACTCACAATCATTCAAGTTTGCACATTATCAGACCAGAGGTGACAAGGAATCAGTTCAAACTCAGCCATGTCTCTGCATCAGGTACCACACAATCAGCATCACTACACAGTCAAGTTCCCTGCAGGTCCAGCACCTCAGGAGCACAGGAAATCCAGGAGCTGGCAAGGAGCTCTGGCAGTAGCTGCAGATGTTACAGAGATCTGACACAATTCCATGAGCAGTTAGAAGCAGGCTAGAAACACTAAGTTGTGATGCTTTTCTGACTAACAAAAACCAACCAAAGTTAAAACAGTTGTCAGAAATCAAAATTAATTTCACATTGGAACTCCTTAGAATAGCTATGCATAAACTACTTACAAGCAATACTCAAGGTGACAGTGGCCTAGAAATACAAATTATTTTGAAGAACTATCTACCAAAAGGCTAAAATAGTCTAAGCATTTTATCACCACCATTAAAGCCTTCCTCTTCTCTTCCCACATGACACAGTCCAAGCCTCTTCCCTCACCCAGTGCTCCTGTTCCATAGACTCTGGCAGGCTTCAGCTCCCTCTCAGCTCTTGCATATTTCGCTGCAGAAACCATCTTCATGGACTTGGTGATCTTCTGAATGTTCTTGATGGACTTCAAACGTCTGGTGACTAGAAGGTTAAGAGTTGAAGGTCATGGGCTGTACTGGGCATAAGGACATCCAAAACCACAAGGAATGAAGTGCTACCAACAGCCATCCAAAAATATCTTGCCAAGTTCCCCAGAGAAGAAGAAAAAATAATAAACAATGCACAAATGAACTTCATAAAATACAAGCCCCTACTATTTACACTAAGAGAGCAGTGAGAGTAGCAATCTGGCTAACCCAAATGCATCTTTAAAACAGGTATGGTTTTTCCCCCAGACATAACATTTATTTAATATTTAGCCCCATGTAAGTTCTATTTGCTACTCTCTTTCTTTCTGCTTCTACTTGTTTCACAAATACATCTCTTGAGGTATATACTTTCATCTTTTTCCTGACAAAAAGGGAAAAAAAAAAGACCCAAAATTATAATGAGACAGAATAAACTTCCTTCTTTGTTTACACTGTAGGCAAATGAGATTCATGAAAATACTGGTGCAAAAAGAAAGCAAAACAGGTGTCCTATAGACAAGGGCAATTCCCAAGTGCAACCTGACAAGTTCAAAAATCTGTTTTAGCACATATGATAAAGTAATTTTAAAAATATGTTTGAGTAGAACGATAGTTTGCTGAAATTATCATTAAATTAGGGCTGAAACCATTTTAAGTAATGCCTTTTCTGAAGGACACTTGCTTAATACAAGAAGTGCTGGAGCCCCACACATCAATGTTATAGCACATAACAATCAGTTTATCCAACAGAAGCTGTTAAAATTTTAAACATACAGTTTTCCTGCAACAATCTCCCTCTCTCAAAAGCAAACAAAACCAGTACTTACTGTCTTTTAGGGTTGCCATATTCCTGACTTGGCCCCTGAAAATGAATGCAGGAGAAATGAGGGTAGTTCACTAGTTCTCCAGCAAACCAAAACCTGGCAAGGGCAGATCCCTTTCAGAGGGATGAAAATTTTAAAAGTACAATTTCTTAAAAGGCATCTGTAGTAGGGACAGGCCACTGTAAACCATGCCTTGCATCCAGACCTTCCTTCTCCTTATCTCCTGTTGACACCAGATGCCATTTAATACATGATCTACTGCCTTAGATAACGGCCTGGTACAAACGAGGACGAGAGAACAGGGCACCAGAAGGTTACAACTTTCAAAAAATGTAACTGTTTTTTTAATAAACCATTAAAACGAAGCAGAGGCGGCTACACCACCTCCTGACAGGAGCAGAGTCTCCTTGCACAGCCTGTCACCCACCAAGCTGCCCTTTTTACCCCTCTTACCTCAGCCATCCACCTCACCCCCC
>NW_009953811.1:6194541-6270746 GCF_000747805.2 Chaetura pelagica
ATGAGCCAAAAGAAGTTCCGCGATGACGTGACCCCGTCCCGGCGCCGGCCGGGCCTGCGGCCGGGGGGAGCGGCCCGCCCGGGTCCCTCGGAGGGAGGGGGTGTGGGGGGCTGCAGCCTGCTCGGAGGGGTCCCTAGGCCTCTTGAGAGGGACTCTTCTCCTGGAGATACACGGCGGGGCAGATCCCCGCCGTTGAGGGGCTCAGTCTCTTCGTGGCGTCTCTGATCTTCCTTGCAAGCGTCCCTAGGGGCTCCGATCGCCCTTGCAGGGGTCCCTGATCCTCTCGTGGGGGCTGCGATTCCGTTAGGGGGTATGTCATCACATAACCTTTTAGGGTTCCCCAGTCCTTTTGTGGAAAGGTACAGTGCTGTCTCGGATTCCCCTCATAAGGGTCCCCAGGTTCCTTGTGATGGAGATCCCATCGGTGGGCTGCAATCCTAGGGAGCATCTTGGCCTCACTTGCTGGGACCACAGGCAGTTGTCTTCAGGGTAGCATTGGAGAAGGCACTTATTCTCCTCTGGGGGTCCCCAGTCTCTCTTGTATGAACCACTGTCCCCTTGGTGGGGTTTGGAGGATTTCTAATTATGAGGCAATCCTGGGTGATCCCCAGGAGAACTGGAGATCTCCAGTCCACTGTGGGAGAAGCCCTCATCCAGTTTGGAGAAAGTATTTTGGCCCTGATCCATC
This sequence comes from Chaetura pelagica, assembly GCF_000747805.2. Taxonomy (NCBI): domain Eukaryota; kingdom Metazoa; phylum Chordata; class Aves; order Apodiformes; family Apodidae; genus Chaetura; species Chaetura pelagica. Next base: position 6,195,230 of record NW_009953811.1, read on the forward strand.
TCTGGGGATGTTCAGTACCCTGCTTAGTGACTGATCAGCTCAGGGTGAGAGGGAGCACAGGGTGGCCCCAAACGCCCTGAAGGGTGATTGCCTCATTCAGACCTTGAGAAGCAATTTTGTCGCTCCCATCTGCCTGAGAGGGAGGGTGAGGGTAGCCATGATTTCCCTTTGGGCAGGGTGGGTGTAGCAACAGGCCCAAGGGGTGCACATCTGGAGCACTGGGAGGTCCCTTTTCATAGATTCATAGAGTGGTTTGAGTTGGAAGGAACCCATAAATGTCATCTAGTCCAGCCCCCTGCAGTGAACAGGGACATCTTCAATTAGATCAAGTTGCTCAGAGCCGCATCCAACCTGACCTGGACTGTTTCCAGGGATGGGGCATCTACCACCTCTCTGGGCAATCTGTGCCAGTGTCTCATCACCCTCATCTTAAAAAAAAATAATAATTTCTTCCTTGTATCTAGTCTATACTCCCCTCTTTTAGTTTAAAACCATCATCCCTTCTCCTGTCACTACAGGCCCTACTGAGAAGTCCATCCCCATCTTTTTTATAGGCCCTATTTAAGTACTGGAAGGCTGCTGTAAGGTTTCCCTGGAGCCTTCTGTTCTCCAGGCTGAACAACCCCAGTTCTCTCTGCCTTTCCTTATAGCAGAGGTGCTTCATCCCTCTGATCATTTTTCTGGCCCTCCTCTGGGCCTGCTCCAAACAGGTCCTTGTCTTTCTCATACTGACAGCTCCTTTCTTCTGGTTCTGGCTCTTTTTTTTCCCTTCTTCTCCTGTTACAAATACATGCTTTTTCTCTGGAGATTCCCCCTCTTTTTTTACACTTGTCTATTCATTTGGACCCAGATGCCCATGGGACATGAGTGTCCCTTTCTGATTTCCACCAGAGTTGTGCTCCAAAACTGCCTCCACTTAGGTTAACTCTGCTTTTAGTTTAGCATTCTCCATTAATAGGTTTCTTAATGTGCCTTAGAGAAGGGAAGTAAAGCAGCCTCTGGATATTTGACTGTCTTGTTCTTCACCTGTTTCTGCCCTCCTCTCCCTTTTGCCCAAGCAGTTTAAATCCTATTCTCTTCCTAGTGACTACAAGCAAAAAATCTTCACTGCTTTACAACCAGATCTTTTTGTAAGAGGAGGGAGTGGAGCTCCCATGGAATGAAATTTGCTGTAGATACAATCATCTAGTAATGGAAGAGCATTATACTAGGCAAAAAAAGGATGAGGTTGAATATCCTATGTCTGGGTGCTTTTTGGGCAGCTTTGATGACTTCAACCCTGTGCCAGAGGTGACCAGACTATCACAGGCCATAGCTTGAGTTTTCCAGGACCCCATCCCTTCCTTACACGTGTTTGTATCAGTGTTTGTCAGGCAGGAATCCAGCAGGTATTTCCAGTGCTCTTGCACAACTCCTGGATGGGTCATGAGTGGACCTGGGTAGTCTATCCCGTTCCACAAGGGACATAGAGGACTGCTGGGATGTCCTGTCTCTTGACCCCTCTCACATTGGTCTGGAAGCTCTTGGCTTCAGGCAGAGTTTTGTTTGTAGCTTGCCCAGTCAGGAGGAACACTCACCCCATGTAGGCTGAGTTAAGGTATCTTCTGTGGCATCTCCAAGAAATTGTACTTATAAAATGTTACTTTAAATCCTTTGTGAGTGTTGCAAATTCACAGAATCACAGAATGGTTAAGGTTGGAAGGGACCTTAAAGATCATCATGTTCCAACCTCCCTGCTATGAGCAGGGACACCTCCCACCAGACAAGGCTGCAGAAGCCTTATCCAACCTGGCTTTGAACAACCTCCCTGAGCAACCTATTCCAGTGCCTTACTACCCTCTACCAAAAATAAATGAGACTAAGTATATATTTTTATTTTATAGAATGGCTTCAAATGTCATTGCATGTCTGAGTCCCACCAGAGGCAGTTGCTACTGGCTTCTGAAAATCCTCAACAATTCATGGATTACTTTTCTGAGTAAGTTTGCTATATATTCTTGCCCAAATCTTCCTTCCTGTGTCACATCTGCATAACCACACCTCTAAAGCCCAGTCATGTCCCACTCAAGACACTTAATTCTGATGCATTTTAGTGTCAGCTTGCTTTTTAATCATAGAATGGTTTGGGTTGGAAGGCACCTTAAAGGTCATCTAGATCCAACCCCCCTGCAAGGGCAGGGACACCTCCCACTAGACCAGGTTGCTCAGAGAAAGGAGGAGAGTTCTTCCCTCAATGCTGAGCCCGTGCTACTCTTGGTGCAGCCCTGGAAGCCCTGAAGCCCTTTTCTGTGCAGCCCAAGTGCACCATGAGCTCCCCACTGCTCCCAGGAGACCCTGGCAAAGGGTCTTGTGTCCAGGCAAGGGGAGAGAAAAGCATTGGAGAACATGGGCATTGATCCCACTTAATTTAAATTCATTTGAAAAGTCACATGATGTCACTTTCTGATGCACATCAGAGGTTCCAGGGAACCATGATGTTGAACCCAGTTTGACAGTTTCCTGTAATGTCTGAGCCCTGTTCCAAGCTGCTCTGTCACAGAGCATGTCACTCTCTGCCCCAGCTACATGAGAGCCACACCTGAAGAGTGACAGACCTACAAGAACCACTACAGAGAGAGAACAAGTCAGGGGTGTGTCCGACAGTGTCCCCCCAGTCCTTTGTCCAGCTGACCTAGGTGACAGCCGGGTTGACTGGAGCTGTCTTCAGCAGGCGCCTGGAGCCAGGCTTTGTGCTCAAGGCCTTTAATTAGCTCTGAGATGAGTGATTAACCAGCCCCATCCACCCGTGCTGCCTTTTGTCCTGCCCTGTGTTTTGTGTCAGGGAAGATACCTGGCAATGAAAGACCAGCAATTAGGGGGAAGTGTTTAGATTTCCTTCTTTCCATTGTATCCCTTTGAAAGGGAATTACCTTTTGAAGATTTAACCTGTGTGTGCAGGTACCAGGTTGTGTTTCTTTGTGGGTACAAACCACGTTTAATGCTATTTTACTGAAAAAGGGAAACGAGTATCTGAATTGCATTGTGCTCAGTTTAAAGGAATACTCATTTTTTGGACTGCAGATATTTCGTTAATACTGACAAGAGAAAAATGCTTTGTAATTGTTCCAAGTTTTACTAAAATTCTTTCTTTTTATTCCCTGAGGGAATTCCGAAATGATTTCCTAGAGCTGCTCAGGAGGCGATTCGGTAAATACTTTACTGTTTGTTTGCTTGTTTGTGTGTTGCTAATGTCTGTTATTTGTTCAGAACAAGAAGTTTTGGTTTCTTTCTTCCAGCTCCCATGTTTATGTTTAATAATGCTAGTTCTGTATTACAGGAACAAAGAGAGTCCACAATAACATTGTGTACAATGAATATATCAGTCATCGAGAACACATCCACATGAATGCCACACAGTGGGAAACACTGACTGATTTTACTAAATGGCTGGGGAGAGAAGGTAAATGTAGTTGCTCAGGGTTGGGAACTTTTAAAATTATTGGGTAATTGCTTTGCTGATAAGCGATCAGGAAACATTTATGTTAGTTCTCCCATCCCCCTTTTCTTTCTTCCCCTCCCCTCTCTATATATTAACATATGTCTGAGCATATTTCTTTACTAGCCATTAGGAATTTGCTTACGAAAATAAGTCTGAGATAAATGCATCAATCTTGAACCTTTCCTTGTTTCATCTGTTAGTCTATATTTACTGGAAGTATCACTAAGTTCTAACAACTTCCAACAGTTGCCATTTAAAAATGAAAAACTGTGATAGAACATTTCTTACAACTATAGAATCCTTCTGTCGCGAGCCGGTACCAGAGGGCTACCGGCTGTCAGGATGTTTTCGCGACTTTCCCCCCCCCCCAATGAGGAGAGGTTTGTTAAAAAGCCCGAGCATCCACCTCTCTCAGAGGAACGGCCGCTGAGGGTTCGTTTCTAAGAGGGTAGATTAAAGTACCCTCCCACCACGTTCACAAATTATTACTGAGACTAATGTTTAGTTTGCAATTAATCAATTTATTAAGGGATAATACAAACTAAGGGATCAAGGTTCAGGAGAGGTTAACTAGGTATGTATATTGGAAAAAGGATTTAAAGGCACTAAGGTTTGTGAAAGCACACTCCGAAGGAGAGGTGTAAATCAATGAAGTGAAAGGGTAGGAGTTGAGCCTAGCAAGAAAGTTAAAGTGTGTGTGTGTGGTGTGTGTGTATTTACCCTCCTTCCTTGCGTAGTGCAGTTCTCGAAATGTGCTGGCAGGCTGGGCTGGAGATCTGCAGGGGGGCCTGCGTCCCAGTAACCGGGGCGACCCAAAAATGCAGGCTGGGCAGGCTTCTCCGGTCCGGTTCGGTCCAGGCTGGGCAGGCAGGGTCCCTGGGAGCGGGCACAGGCGGTGCCCCCCTCTTTGCTTCTCCTCGCAGCGGAGTGGCACTCAGGCAGGTTCAGGTGCTGCAGCGGGGTCTTGTCCCAGGCAGGCAGAGAGAGCGAGCAGAGACCCCCAGAGAGCAGATCCTACTCTCTTCTTATAGATCAGAGACCATTGTTCCAGGAAGCACCACGGTCTGAATTAGCCAATCACCATTGGCCAGGTACATATTCTGTTAGAGGCAGTTTTTAACCTATTGTCTATTTCTCTGCCACTTATTATGACCCTTGTGCTGCTTCTTTGCTCTGCACTTATCTGGTAGTGCAAGAGGCCTGCTCATTCTGTCCTTGAGTGAATCAGTGAAAAGGCATCACTCCTGTCTTGCTGACTTGAAAGGCATTTGTTGTTTAGTCTTCTGTAGAGGGGAAAAAGAGGGACTGTTCCCCACACCTTCCATATTTAAGGTGACAAGAAATGAGCAGTTTTCATTCCTAGCCTGCTGACAGGGTTAAAGCTTGAGATCTGCAGTTTTGTGTTCTGGGGGAGGAAGAGGGCTTGAATGGCTCTGTGGTGTGGCAGAAAGTTGACTTTGGCTCTGATTGCCCATGCCCTACAGGATACATTCATGAGCTGTGGAGTGTTTGAAAAGTCACTCTAGTGAGAGTTAGTAACAATACTGTGGCAGACTGAAGTTTCCTTTAGTGTGATGCTGTTAGTGTGTATTGTTTATATATGTTGGATATCTGTTTTCTTGTTAAAACAGTGGGAAGGAAGCATTTTCTTCAATAAGGAAAGTGTTCTAAAACACTCCATCCACTTTATTACACTCTCTGGCATATTTCCAAATAGAACTGGCCAGCTGAAACATACACTAAAGATCATTCAAAGTCAATTTTACCAGGCCAGTAAGGGGAACATTGTTAAAGTATCTGCATTGTTGTAGGGAACATGAACTGTGAAGATGATATTTTCTTAGTCCTTTGCTTGGTTTTGTGAGTATTAATCTTACTTTATCTTGCATTAACTGTGCAGGTCTTTGCAAGGTTGATGAGACACCAAAAGGCTGGTACATTCAGTACATTGACAGGGACCCGGAGACTATTCGCAGGCAACAAGAGCAAGAGAGGAAGAAGAAACAAGATCTTGATGATGAAGAAAAAACTGCTAAATTCATTGAACAGCAAGTTAGAAGAGGTTTGGAGGGGAAAGAACTGGTGAGGAAAATGGCACTCTGTGTCAACCTTCAGCTCAAAACTCTTCTTGCTGAAGTTCAGGGTGAATTTGATGTTGCTGGTATCCTTGTACTGGTATTTTCCTTGGCAGTCAGTCAGAAGGTGATGAGTAACCTTCATGCCTCACGTTACAGGCTGATCACAAGTTCAAACTGGGAACCAGTGAGCATATTTGGCTGCATTGCTTTCTTTTCTAAGCCACAAGGAATAGTTTTCTCCCTGATATCTCTGACAGGAACCTTGACTGACTGATTTTTGTTGACATCACAGCTTGTTAACGTTTCCTTTACTAACCAACTTGCCAGTGTTTTTGACAGTTGTGAAACATAGGACCTCTATGAAATTACAGTTTCAATAAATAAATACATAAATAAATAAATAAATTAAAGAAAGCTGAAGTTTCAGCTCCTTTTAGATTTGAAGTGTTTTGAAATCTGGTAGAAATGTGCCCTGTGGCCCTGGTGTCTTGCTTCTGGCCATTTCAGACTTTGGTTTAGACTGTCTTCTTCCATGGTTGAAGTTCACTTATGTTCTGAATTTTCTGCTATGCAGTTATCTTAGATTGTCTATCTATTGTAACTATCTTAGATAGTTACCTTGGGAGAAAACTTGGTGTAATTTTGTACTTGGTTTGCTTTAGTACTAAGGGAGTAACAATTACTTCTCTTCAAGTGTTTAGTGATTTAAAAGTCAGTCTTGAGTTTAAGAAGGAAGAGCAAACAATACAGTAACCAGCAGGATGTCTTAATTTGTGGTATTTTACAACTTTTAAGGCTGCATATAACAAGTACCTTGTACAGTGGGAAGGCTGAGATAAATAACCAGGGGGATAATCTATCATAATCAAATCCATGTAGTACCACACTGCTGGTGTGGTTTTTGGGATCTATTTGGCATCATTCCATGAATTCCATACAGGTTGTTGCCTGGAACTGGAACCTCCCATTTGATTCTGGGTATTGATAGGTACATTTAAATGCTGTTGTAAACGATTATCTTTTTCTTAATTTAAAACTAATTGAAATGTAAATGGTCTGAGCCTCCAGTGTTAAAAATTTGGAAAGATTCCAGAATTTCCTTCTTTGTGTAATCAGTCTGTCCAGAAACCAGTCTAATCATGCTGGTTCAAACAGAGAAAACTAATACAATAAGGCCACTTTCCTTTCATTCTGGAATCAGGCAAGTTTAGACAGCATGTCTGTAGAGAGTGTTAATTAGAGAATTTTGCACAGAAAGCTGTAATGAGATCATGTTTCCTATTTATAATCTTCTTATGAGTCAAGCCAGGTTGAATATTACAGTTCCTTGCAATAATCTTGCAGAAGTCTGTAAAGCTGAGCTAATCAATGATCACCAACAAATGGTATCTTGGCTCAGTGTTCTGCTTGACTCTTAAGATGTGTTCTGTGTTCTTTTGGCAGGAAAAGCCAGTTTATACTGAACTGAACAGAGAAAATGAAGAAGAAAAAGGTAACTGGATTTTTATATATGTTATTTTCTAGAACCTACCAGAGCTGATTTTGTGATCAGAATGACATGAGCTCTGAGGTTTGCTCAGTGCTTCACAGAATGCTTTGAGATCACATACAAAGAGCACTGGAATATAGAAATACAGATAATTCTTTATTATAATGTTTAAAGTAATTTATTTTAAAAGCTGAACCAAAGCATAGATTAGTAAATACATTTCAAATTGATGGTATTTTCCATCTGCAGATTTTTAAAATGTTAACATCCTTCAATGTAGTTATATTTAAAGATAGAAATAGAGTAATGTCTTTTTATTTTTTAGTTACATTTAATTTAAACAAAGGAGCAAGTACTTCAATAGCAGCATCTTCTAAAACAAGGTGAGAAAAGAATTTAAGGGCAACCTTTACTGTTGCAAAGTGCTTCTCTGACAATATTTGTATGGGCAGAAAGATGTGTCTTGTCTTGAAATATTTGAAGTCCAGTATCTCATCCAGTCTTGTTGTTCAGGAGGGGATACTAGGTGACCTCATGGTTCCTTTTGTATTTAAAATGGACTAAAAGGTTTATCTTAAATGTGTGCTGTGAGAAGCCTTCTGGAATTCACCATGGTTGATGGCAGATGCCCATAAGGTAACAGGCAGTTACAGGGTCCTAGAAGATACCCTTGGGTGAAAGGGTGGATAAGGATCAAATCAAAGCATGTGCAGCATCTAGTCCCAGATGCCTTCTATTAATTCATGACTTCTTAATTTTGGTTCCTAAAATGTTTGATTGCCTTGTCTAACTGGAGGGAATACTTTCTCTGATCATCATTTAAGAAGCTGAATCTACTTGATGTAAATCTTTCCAAAGTTTGTGAATGTAACTGTCATAATAAAACCATGAGCAATGCAGGACAAAAGGGATCAATAATGCAAACAATGCTGACTTAGAGCTGTCTGTGAAGCTGTTTGATGAGCAGCACAGCTTCTCATGTGAGGCAATATAGTAATTAAATGTATTGCAGGTAAAATGAAAGCTTTTCTCTCATCATAAGCTCAGCTCTTAGATAAGGTATCTGATGGGAGAGATGCCAGGCAGAAAATGAGACAATCAAGTAGTTCTTTGCAATAGTAGGTACAGATTTCAGGCTTTGAGGAAAACTTGTAAATTATCTCTAAGCATTGAGTTGTGCTTAAGATGAGCCTGAAACTTAATGCAGACATTCACTTGAATAGTTTCAGTGAGGAATACTTAATATGCTTGCTACAGTTTGGCTGAATGTGAAATCATGTATAGAGTAGTGTTATTTTTTCATAGCATATGAGAGATGCTTGTCTGTAAACTTTGTAATGGTAGTGTAAAAGAAAAACTAGGATATCCAAATCCCAGTACAGGAGTCGCTTCAGAGTCACATGGGGAAACTGCTTCCCTGTGTCAGTGTAAAGGTGTCTTCTGCAGCTGTGAGATATGTTGGCTGTTAATGAGGGTCAGTTGTGTCAGCCCTGATGTCCAGCACAGCGTGCAGCAGGTCTCACTGGCTTCCCACCTTCTCTGTTCACAGTACAAGCTACAGAAACCTGGCACTTTTATTTCCTGAGCAGGGTGCAGAAAGAAGACCAGGAGGTTGTAGGTAGTGGATGGTTGATTCTTGAGGGCATGGGGATGCTGCTGTTTGGGTACAGAGATGGAGCTGGAGCTGAGAAGGGGAGTGGCAGGGGAGGTGCACCTTCCCTTGAACATCCGTGTGGCTGACACGAAGGTAGGAGTCACTATGGCTTCTGGTGCTGACTGCCCTTGGGCAGACTGGGAGCCCTTGGCTTTTTCCCCTCAAGAGCTTACATCCTCAAATCCCTGCTTAACTCACTCACTGGACAAGTAAGATTAGAGTTACTTCTCATTAAGGAATAAGTAAAAGCTACGATCAAGGTCAGTGTCTCCTGTCTGCTAGACTGCAAGTCTACCAGTGTACAATCCTGTCTGCACACTGATCAGTTAAGGTCTTCGCACTGGTAACTGTCACCTGTGATTATAGAATCATAGAATCACTGAATGGTTTGGGTTGGAAGGGACCTTAAAATATCATCTAGATCCAACCTCCCTTCATTGGCAGGGACACTTCCCACTAGATGATGTTCCTTCAAGCTCCTTCCAACCTGGCCTTGAACACTTCCACGGATGAGGCTTCCACAGCTTCCCTGGGCAACCTGTCTGTCTCACCACCCTCACACTAAAGAATTTCCTCCTAATGTCTAACCTAAATCTCCCCTCTTCCAGTTAATCCATTACCCCTTGTGCTGTTGCTACAAGCCCTTGTAAAAAGTCCTTCCCCAGCTTTCCTGTAGCCCCCCCTTTAGCCAGACCTCTTTCTGCTTCTGTTATTCTTAAAGAGCTTCCAGTAGGTAGAAGGTAATCAGAGCAACCTTTTCCGAAGTATGGGAGCTTGCATAATGTGCTTTTGAATTTTGCCTTTTCAAAAACATTATTTTTGAGATAAACCTGTCCCTTCTGGTTTTCTTTTTTGTTTCCTCCATATGTATGACAATTCCCAAACTAGGACAATGACTGAACTGAACAGTGTTGGTGGTTGTTTTTGGTCTCTCACTCTTTGTCCCAAGATCTGTAATGAATATCATAGAGTCACAGAACGGTTTGGGTTGGAAGGAACTTTAAAGATCATCTAGTTCCAATCTCCCTGCCATGGGCAGGGACACCTTCCATCAAACCAAGTTGCTCCAAGCCCCATTCAACCTGGCCTTGAGCATGTTGAGTTGGGTTTGTTATAGTATTGACACCCAGGAATCCCTTAGGAGACTCACAGCTAGATGTGTTTTCCTTCTTAGAGGTAGGCACTGCAGTTGTTCTGTTTTAATTGTATATTACCCTTTATGAGATTTTAAGTGCTTGCTATTGGATTTGTGATTTAATGTGCCTTTTCTTCTAGAGCTCTGCTTTGGACAGTCTTTCTCTGCAATACAATTATTTTGCTTTCAGTTTTGTTGCTACTGCTTTTCTGTGACTTCATTTCCATTATGTATCTTCCCTTTACTAGTACACTGAATGTCCTCACCACAGGCAGAACGTGATTTGTTGTAAGCTAATTAGTTGTTACTAATACTACCTTACCCTCCACCTCACAGCATCTTTTGAAATGAGAGAACAACTTAATTTTTTACTGCGTTTAAATGCCTTTTACAGAAATGCCTTAGCTCAAGCTGCCTTTAGGCAGTTCTCACTTTACCTAGATCTTCCCTGATCCCCAAGATATAACTTTTTGTGCTGATTCCTCTTTTCTTTCATAACTGTTGAGCTATTTTGATCATGGTTGTAAAGATGGTGTTTGTTTGCTGGGTGTGGAGCCCTTTTCTGCAGAGTCCTGTGTGTTTTCCCCCTCTGATGGATAGTTTAAGTATCACTGTCTGGAAGAAGTTCTAGACATCTACCATATTTGAGAGTTGCTCTGTCCGCGTGGCTTCTCTAAAGCTAGTAATTTGTCCTTCCAAATTTGAAAGCTTCATTTGCAGACCTGCTTTTTGCCTTCCCCACTGAACTTAAGACTCCAATCAACTCTTTGCTTTTGCCCCAATGAGCTGATCATTAGCTTGTTGTCATTTTACTGGGCTGCTAGCAGCAAACCTCAGTGAACATGGAGTTTGCACTTCAAGGAGATCAGTTTTAGCTGCCAAATGCAGTCCTAGAGAAGGAGGCATGCAGAGTCTGGAAGGTGACTTGCACAACTGAAATTAAATAGATCAGCAGGCCTTTTTGCACAACCAGCTCTTCAAATGCATCTTGGTAGAGAAGACAATTTAAGGTCTGCTGTGAAAACACCATCTTACTCTTCCAGCAGTGTCCTTGGACCAAATGCACTGAAGATGGTGGAAGGGGCAGTTAAAAGAAAAGAATCAGCTCATAGCTCTGGTCAGTCCAAAGAGAAAAAGAAGAAATCTGCACTGGATGAGATTATGGAGGTAATAATCATGCAGGATCTGTGTCTTTATAGCCCTGTGCCTATGGCTGTGCCCACTTTGCCAGTGCTTCCCTTTGAAATGACCTCAGACTTTCAGTTCACGTGGAATTCAGACTTTTTTATCTTATCTGGCAAAATTATTTCAAGTCCCCATTAAAACTGGTTTCTGCTGCTCATCTGTGCCTGTTCCCCAGACAACTGACATGTTGGAAGTAAAGAAATGCAGATTTTGGAAGAGAAGAAAATATGTAGAAACACTTGATGAAACCAGATATAAGTCTCCATAATTTTGTCATGGATTCCTGGATCTCTTCTGATAGTTTTTTATGCAGCAAGTACACACTGCACACTGACCTACTTTTACCTATTTTGGGGCTTTTTTTTATTCCCTACTTGATGTGGCCGTGGAGAATTGGTTCAGCTTTTCAAATGCTTGGGAAAAAGCTGCAGTGAAAGGAGGAAGTAAATGGTGATTATTTGTTGTTGTTCTGTAGCTTGAAGAGGAGAAGAAAAGAACATCTCGAAGAGACTACTGGTTACAGCCTGTAAGTGTCTTTAAATTTACTATAATACCAAGTGCAACCAATTCCTCATTTCTAAAGCTGCTATTGACTTGTGTAGAGATCCAAACTAAATTCACTCTTATTTTCCAACCTGCCAAATGTGAAGTATTACAGTATCTGGAACGAATTACTCTTCTGGTTGAGCATGATCTGCAATCTGAAGCATGGTGTGCTTGATCTCAGATGGGGTGGAATTCTCTGTGGAAGGGGTTGGTACTGTGAGTCTACAGATCATGTGTAACTACTTGTAAAACAAACAAACAAAAGTCTGAGAGACACTACTTTGAGGCAATAATTTGAGGATAAAGACAAGTTCCTGAATGCTGAGTCTTTACTGTCACTGCTTCCTGCACTGTGCTGTGCAGTCTGTGGTTGGACTCAGAGTGATCTGAACGTGCAGTTCAGTTTAGAGCATGAGTTTGTTTGTACATTTTGGCATTTGATTTATTTACTTATTTTTTTCTTTCAAATCTTCCAGGAAATAGTTGTAAAAATTGTAACAAAAAAGCTGGGAGAGAAGTATCACAAGAAGAAGGCAGTTGTTAAGGTAAAGTGTGCAAGTGGAAGCAGGTGGCATTGATGAAGCTTTTCCTGGTATCAGATGACTTCTGAAGTTTTGTTTCATGATTTAAGTTGTTCAGCCATAAGTGAACACTTATGGGCTGAAACTGTCACCTGAACTTTACTGGGACTTGTTCTGAGCAGGGAGTGAATCTCTGTATTGGTTTAGTGACATTTACTCAGCAGTTCTTTCTTCAGCACTGTTAACACATCCATCGTGGAGAATAGTCACTTTGTCAGCGTGATGTGACCAAGAGCAGTGCAATTGAGTTTTAATCTCAGACTATTTTTGCATGGGTATTTAAGCAGCAGAGCTGCCTTTCAACAAGATCCCATTTGTGTACAAAGTTGTCAAGCTGCAAGTCTCTCTCTGTTGTTGCTCAGAAGTACTTTCTTTTAGCCTCTGTCAGTGAATGATGTTGTGCTTGGTAGCCCAAAGCTCAGCAGTCTCTGGCAAAGGCACCAAAGATGACACCCAGGTGTGTTTTAAATGATCTACAAGAATGATAGAGCACAGAGTCACAGGTAGTTTTGGTAGGCATCTGGAAGGCTCTAGGAGTTCCAGTGGCTGTCATCCATGGAGCTCTGAACATGAGGTAGAACATGGTTAATGCTAGGTTCAAAGATGATCAGGGACAGTTGGCCTGATTGAGGCCAGTTGTCATTGTGCAGCTTCAACCCAGCATAACCTCCATAGGGGAAAGGAGCCTCTAATTTACTCCCCAGCTTTGAGAAAATAGTTATAATAGCTGACCCAGAGGTTGACAGAATCTGCACACAAGGTCAGCAAAGTTTGGTCAACTGGACCAGTCATTGATGGTCAAGAGGAGCCCTTTTAATCTGGGCTTAACTTCAGAATGGAGCTGGGCAGCAGTTTGTGAAAACTGGATGCCTTTAGCGCAGCTCAGAAGTACTTGCTGCTTTTGAAAATGTAGAAGTACAGACCTATGACCCTGAGTTTGTTAATTTTGAAATGTAAATTTAAAGAACTTAAAAAAAAAATATTCTGATTCACCTCTGCCTTTCATAACAGGAAGTGATTGACAAATATACAGCAGTTGTGAAGATGATTGATTCTGGAGACAAACTGAAGCTTGATCAGACACATCTGGAGACTGTAATACCTGCACCAGGTACAGCCATTTTCTTTGTTTCTCAGCTATCACTGCAAGACTCGTATCTCAGTTCTTTAAAACTGTAGTTCATCCATTTCCAAGTACCATAGCAAGAGTCATCTTGGGGCATTCTGTAAGCTACTCTGATAATTTACCAAATATCCTTTCCTTACTTTCTAGGGAATTGTTACACTGCTTCTGCTTGGAGTCTTCACAGTCATTCTCATAAGAATTAGATTATTTGCTGAGAAGTGCTTTAGGAATCAGTTCATTGGATGAGATGAAAGCATCTCCCTTCAGCTGCCAGGAAGCACCTCTGTGAACCCTACAGAGCTGTTGGTCATAATTATCCTGTATCTTCCCTCCAAAAGTCATGGGTCCTAGAGCTGTGGGCACTTGGCAGAGTTTACCTCATTTCCTTTTGTGTTCACTGGCATTTCTCTGGCCGACACATGCTGGTGTTTGTGTAGAGCATCTGACCAGTGCTTCAGGGAATGGTCAGGGTAGCAGTGAGCAGAACACTGGTCAGCATACAGGGAAAAAGCATGTAGGATTTGGGGATTCGCAGATTTTTCAGCAGACCTGATTCATTCTGCATTTCTGCAGCTGGTAAAGAGCTGGTTGAGGGTATCAGTGAGTGCTCTTTAGAATAATGTTACTTGTAGGTGAGCTTTGCCCACCCTTGCACTGAGAGTGATGCCCTGAGGAACTGCCTGTGTGAGACAGAAGGCAAAAAAGTACACTGAGCCATCCTTTTCCACAGCTTCCTGAGAAGGGGAGGTGGAGAGGGTGGTGCTGATCCTTGTTGGGATCCAGTGATATGACATGTGGGAATGGTTCAAAGCTGCACCAGGTGAGGTTTAGACTGGGCATTAGGTGGCATTTCTTTACAGAGAGGGTGGTCAAACACTGGAACAGGCTTTCTGGAGGGGTGGTCAATGCCCCAAGACTGGCAGTGTTTAACAGGCATTTGGACAATGGCCTTGGCAACATGCTTTAGCTTTTGGTCAGTCCTGAATTGATCAGGCAGTTTGAATAGATGACCTTTTTAGATTCCTTCAGGTGGAAGGGACAAGGGGCAGTGGGCACAAGCTTGAGCACAGGAGGTTCAAGTTAAACATAACGAAAAACTTCCTCACTGTGAGAGTGACAGAGCACTGGAACAGGCTGCCCAGAGAGGTTGTGGAGTCTCCTCTGGATTCATTCAAAACCGATTTGGACATATTCCTGTGTGATGTGCTGTAGGTGATCATGCTATGGCAGGGGGGTTGGACCAGATGATCTTCAGAGGTCCCTTCCAACCCTTATCACTCTACAAAATATTCTTTTCTATTCTGTTCTGTTCTATTCTGCTTTGGAAATGGGCAGGCTGTAAGACAAACTGGGTGCTGCTTCTGGAGCTGCTGGGAGAAACCTTCTCTCCTTCAGCTGTGAGTGGAGTTCAACACACCCACCATCAAAAGAAGTTGGGAGCCCTGCTGTGTAACTGTTTTCCTACTTCTCATTTCAGGCAAGAAAGTGATGGTACTAAATGGTGGTTACAGGGGAAATGAGGGCATCTTGGAATCCATCAATGAAAAGAAGTTTTCAGCAACAATCATCATCGACTCTGTAAGTAGCCAACACAGCAAAATCTAGTTGCTTAGAGCACTTTTCATCTCTACATGGGAGAGCTGTCATAAGGGAAGATGGTGTCATTAATCCTGGCTCACTGGGTGGCTGTATGGTAAATGCTGTGCTTACCCTCACTTGTTCCCAACCAGTAGGAAACTGCCACTGGAACAGGTTGCGCAGGAAGGTTTTGGCTGCCCCATCCCTGAAAGTGTTCAAGGCTGGGTTGGATGGGGCTCTGAGCAACCTGGCCTAGTGGGAGGTGTCCCTGCCCATGGCAGGGGGGTTGGAACTAGATGATCTTTAAGTTCCCTTCCAACCCAAACCTTTCTGTGATTCTATGATGTTCCCCATTGCAGACTAATGCTCTGCTGTTTGCCTTTACCAAGATGCCAAGATGCTTCATCTGGCAAGTTTTGAAAGTGAAAGAGTTGCAAAATTTTTTGTGTGTTCATTTTGAACGTGGCTGTTGTACTGTTTAGTAGGAAGGTAAAAAATGTGAAATATACAAGAAGGTGAATTTTCTCCTGCCTTTTTCAAACTGAACATGGGCCTTTTTGTACTTACTTGTTGTTTGTTTATGGTTAACTATTACGGTTTTGGGGTCTAAATTATTTTTTTAGGTAACACTTTTCTCTGGGCTAAAATTAGACCATGTCATGTCTTTTGTGTGGCTACTTCTTTGTTCTCCTCTGCAAAACTCATCTTTCAATTCACTGATCCAATAGAGAGGATATTGATTGGCTCAAAGACAAATTTCTTAAACACAGCTTGAAGGAGAGAGACCCTGTTAAGATCCCTCTAAAAGAAGGGCTGCAGAAACTCAACCCGTATTGGGTTCTGGAGAATTGGCTCAAGAAGAGACTGTGCAGGTGTCCCAGGCACAGAAGGAGCTTTGGCTGGAGCTAAGGATCATGATAATGTTGGTCTTGAAAAACAAGGGTAGTTCTTCTCAACTTCAGATGCATATGGATGTTAAGATTTCCCTCTCCTGCATGAACTCTGAGTCTATAAATTAAAAATGAGTGAAACTACTCCTGGAAACCAGTGAAGTCTGTGAGAGTTTTCTTATTGATGACCAGGAATTGAATATGTAATAATTTTATATTCAAAATTAAATATTTGACTACTTACAAGTTCACAGTGAATTAATTCAAAACAGCTGCTTGTGTTTGCTGCAGAATGACAGGGACTGTAACCAATTAAAAGTGTCCTGCAAGTGACAGGATTTCTGGGGGCAGCAGGTTGTTAGTGTTTTGGTTTTTTTGACAGAACCAGTTTCTGTCACATTCTCTGGTCAGGTTGAAAATAATGAAACAGGAAACATTGTTTCACATGCAAATCCCAAACCTGCAGTTTTTGGGATGCATTCTGCCATGCATCCCCTGGACAGCCTCCAGTGGGCAGTTAGTTACCTGTGGCTTTTGGACAGAGCACTTGAGCAGAAAAGTGCTTGTGCTTTTGCTGTGTGCAAGGGAGGCAACGTGAACTCCTCTGATTTCCAGTGCTGTGCACTTTGGCTGTGCCTCTTGAAAAATGTCTAAATGTGGCAAGATTTCTTACAGTGCCTTCAGCTATTTTACTTTAAGCTGCCTAGGAATTTAACAAATAAACAAGTTTATATTTTGATCTTACACCTTCTACTGTGCTATTTTTCAGGGACCTTTAAAAGGCCGCCGAGTTGAAGATATCCAGTACGAAGACATTTCCAAACTTGCCTAATTGTGGGTCAGAGAAGATTTTTGTTCCCAAAAACATCTTTCTGGCATCTTCCAGGCAGACACAAGACTCTACCATGTCAGGGTTTTAATTGTGTGTGTGTGTATGTATTTATAATGTATATAGAAATGTAAAGATCACTATGAATTTGTTACATAAAATGTTTGTGGAAATCTTATCAGTGGAAATATTTAATCTGATTCTCTATCAAAGATATGTTGTAATATTTGGTTGAATTTCTTTTTGTAAAATATAACAGGTAGCAGTTCTGTAAGAGAGAGCATTACCTACAAACAGACAGGACTTTAAACACATTTCTCGGTCTGCAGCCAGGATTTAATTTTGGCTGCAGGAACAAGGGAAGGGATTAAGTGAATAGCAAGAAGGTAAGAGTTCTGCAGGGGATTATTTCCCTGGATGGTGTAAGAATGGTTTGGTTTATTAAGTGCTGTCACCAAGTTATTTTTGGTTAGCACATCAGGGATAGTAGAATGGAAGTCATTACTCCTCTATCATCTTGTTTGTCAGGGTTCCTAATAGTACTAATATGCAATTGACCTTCAGATAGGCTCCAAGATGGATGTTACTTGTGGGGTTTCAAGTATGCCAGCCCAAATGTGTGCAGATAAGAACTGGTGATTCTGCTCTTTTTTTTCCTGAGTCTTTTCCTTTGTTCAAGCTTCATTTTTGCTCTGCTCCATGAGTAACATTGCTCCTGCTAAATTATGTAGCATCACTTTTATTTTTTTAAAAATGTCACGTTTTGTACAATGTTTAATTTCTAAGACAGTTCAGGAATAAACATAAACCTTTCTGAGGTCAGTGTGTCTCTTATCAGCCCTTTAAACCCCTGAGGAGCCTGTTGGTTCATATCCACCCAAGAGCCCAGTCGAGTGCCCAGCTGGTGCACTACCTGATCTGTGTAAAAGGAAGATACAAGTCATCCCAGGCAAAGTACAAACCATCTCCTGATGGCCCAGTTTTCTCCTGGCAAGGTTGTATGTCTCTGGGACCTGAAGGAAGGAAGATACACCCTGTACCCTTCAGAGGAAATACTGACTGATTAATGGGACAGAGTTTAATTGGAGGCCTGTATCTAGTGGAGTCCCTCAGGGGTCAGTAATGGGGGACCACTGTTATTCAACATATTCATCAATGAGTTGGATGAGGGAACAAAGTGTGCCCTTAGCAAGTTTACTGGTGACACCAAGCTGGGAGGAGTGGCTGACACACCAGAGAGAGAGTTGGGCTGCCATTCAGCAAGACCTGGACAGGCTAGAGAGTTGGGCAGGGCAAAATTTAAGGTAGTTCAACAAGGACAGGTGTAGAATCTTGCATCTGGGAAAGAACAACCCCAGGTACCAGTACAGGTTGAGGGCTGACCTGCTGGAGAGCCGGTTAGGAGAAAGGGACCTGCGTGTCCTGCTGGACAGGAGGACGACCATGAGCCAGCAATGTGCCCTTGTGGCCAAGAAGGCCAATGGGATCCTGGGGTGTATTAGAAAAGGGGTGGTTAGTAGGTCAAGGGAGGGTCTCCTCCCCCTCTGTTCTGCCTTGGTGAGGCTGCATCTGGAATATTGTGTCCAGTTCTGGGCCCCTTAGTCCAAGAAGGACAGGGAACTGCTGGAAAGAGTCCAGGGCAGAGCCACAGAGATGATTAAGGGAGTGGAACATCTCCCTGATGAGGAAAGGCTGAGGGAGCTGGGTCTCTTTAGCTTGGAGAAGAGGAGACTGAGGAGTGACCTCATCAATGTTTATAAATATGTAGAGGGTGAGCGTCTGGAGGACGGAGCCAGGCTTTGTTCAGTGATGTCCAATGATAGGCCAAGGGGCCAGGGGTACAAGGTGGACCATAGGAGGTTTCATGTAGTCATAAGGAGAATCTTTTTCACTGTTAGGGTGACAGAGCACTGGAATAGGCTGCCCAGAGAGGTTGTGGAGTCTCCTTCTCTAGAGACATTCAAAACCTGCCTGGACATGTTTCTGTGTGACCTACTCTAGCTGATCCTGCTGTGGCAGGGGCATTGGACTAGAGGATCTCCAGAGATCCCTTCTAACCCCTTACATTCTGTGATTTTGTGAATTTTTTAATGGAGTTTTCCATCCATTAAATCAGAGCCAGCAAGTGCAAGACACCTACTACAACCAAGGCTGTAACTTTATTACAGATTTCAATTTTTAACAGAAAAGGGAGTTAACTTTGCTTTGAAACACTGATCATTTCTAAAGCAAATGGAGGTGAAGTCGCCTTGGGTCAGTCTCACTTGATAGGCTGAGGGTGCCTGTTCAGAAGGGCTAGTTGGGCATGAAAGAGCAGAGAAATTTGTTTTGGTGCCAATCTGGTTTTGTGTTGGAGAATTCAGGGTTTCTTCAGGAAGCTGTAGAGGTGGGGGACCAGGTAATCTTTGTAGTTGCCATCTATGAACCCCTTCCCGCTGTTGTGCACAAACCAGCACTGCACGTCAGTCCCCAGCACACGGTCTGTCCTGTAGTCCTTCTGCAGCCCCCTGTGAGGAACAGGCCACCGAAAATGAAGGTCATGACATGTCAGCTAGACAAGAAGACATCAATCATCCTGCTCATTCATGACGCTGCTCTGCTGAAGTGGTGACATGTGCAACTTCCACCAGCAGAGGGTGGAAACAACCCCAAAATGCAATGAGTTTTACAGTTCTATGACTTTGTGGGCCTTTTGTTCAAGTCTCAGGTGCTTTTACACAGCCTGTCCAGGGTCAGATGATGGGCAGCTGTATAGTCAGAACTGTTTATGTGCAAATATGAAGGAACCCAACTTGTCCCAAGTGTTTTGCCAGCAGCTAAACCAAATTTATTAGCAGAGGGCAAACAGCAATTTCCCCCCCTGAGATCATTGAGAGTTAATACGCTCATAGTCATTGCTGTCATTAAAAAGAGAAATGAGTCAGGTTTAGAAAGAGAGCAGTAAAGCACATTATTCTCACCCTGTAACAGTGAGTTTGTTGCCTTTCACTTCCATGGTGGCTTGTGGTTTCTCTGGAGCTTGCCCAGGTCTTCGGTGGTGGATAAACACTTCTGGTTCAGAGGCAAACTGGCCTGATCAAAGAGAGGTTTAAAGCTCTGTGCATGTCCTCACCTTTGGGACTCTCATGTGAGCTGCTGCTGGGCACTTTGGGAAAATCAGAGTAGCTGCAGCAGGGAAATCCTGCATGGATCACAGGGCACCACATTTCCATTGTTATCACATCACCCACTCTGGGAAGGTAATAAGCTCTGCTTCTGAGCCAGCCAACTTCTTGTAGTGAAGCAGAATGGAGCTGGGAATAGTATTTGGGAAAAGAACTTCTGCTGCTCAGGATTCCCACATCTTAATGGGAGCTTTGGGTGGGTCCAGGGCATGGAGGGTAGATGTGTTCAAGGAAAGGCTGGATGTGGCACTTAGTGCCATGGTCTGGCTGATGTGGTGGTGTTAGGTCTTAGGCTGGACTTAATGATCTTAAAGGTCTTGGTGATTCTGTGATTTTGTGATTTTCCCTGCCTGCAGCAGATTAGCCAGGTTGGAAAAGCCCTGTCAGAGGCACCAAGTCTAGTTAGGCCTCTTTTGAAGAATACACCCACCCCTCTGGGACAGGAATAATTTCCTGGTCCCTGTTCTACAGTGTCCTTGGGGCTTCCAGGACACCACAGGAATCTCCTTTTTTTCCTATTTGAATAATTTTCACGCCTTCCCCATCAGGACACTTGCACCAATTAATTCACTCAAAGATCCAGCAAAAACCCTTCCTAGTGCCCAGCTCTTCCCACCACTTGACCTGCAGCCCTTACCTATCAGCCCATGGGCTGCAGAAGACAACTGGTTTTCAGGGGGAATGTAGATTCCCAGGAAGTCAACATTAACTGGATGATTCTTCCACACACGGTGTAGCAAAACCAAGAAGGACATCTCCTCACCCACGGTGACAGTAACATTGCTTTCCTTCTTCACAGATATGAGGAGTCTAGCAGAGATGAACCAAGGAAGAGCTCAGTTCAGCTGTTCACACACAAGTTCTCAGGTCCCTTGAAATGCTCTCAGGCATCCAGAACAACTACACAGGACTGGCAGGTATGACAGAGGATCCATGAGAAACCCACAGCCTTGGGAGACTGGCAGGATGGTGCCTGATAGGACAGACATTTTGTGCCCTTGTCCAGGCAGCCAAATCTTACCCTACAAATTTAAGCTCTTGCTACAATGAATGGAGATTTTGGAAGTGATCCCATTGCCTGAACAGATGTCTAGTGCTGTGAGGTGTCCAACATGGCTAATAGCTGTTAATCTGCAGGTGAAGGTCTCATGCATGTGCCTTCCATCATGGCAGGAGCCCTGAAGGTATCTCAAATCTCAGGTGCTTGTGTTTAGGCAACTGAATCCTGGTCTCAACTTTCTGCAGTGTCTAGTCAACTGAATTGCTCTCTTGGCCCTGCTGTCTAACTCCATTAATCATAGCAAGAGGTCAGACATCTAGCTAGGATCCATTTGCCCACGTGTAGACACCCTGAGACCTGGATCCCACTTGTGGCTGGGTCAGTCCAGTGCTGTGTTGCAGGTGGTTTTGTGAGGGCAGACAAGAAATGCTGAGCCACTTACTGTCTGCGAATGATGTGCCCGGTGTCAGCCCAGGTCAGCGTGACGCCAGAAGTTCCATCTTTCAGTGTTATGGTTTCTGTGGTGATCTCCACTTTCAGGCCTTTGGTTTTGAAGTAAAACCCGATTTTTCCAAAGTATGTGTTGAGCTTTTTATTCTGAGGCTTCTTGGCCCCAACCAGCTGCCCATTGACCACAACTCCTGTGAAGAGCAGAGAAGCAGATGTTGCCCAAATCTGGAAACACCAGCTTGATACTGGAAGTTCTGATCTCAGCAAGGATCAGCAGAAACAGGCTCCTCCTCCCTGTTTTTCTCAATTTTGCCAGCCAAGAGAAGAGAATAATTCACTCCTCATGCTTCTGTTCACCCCTAAGCATATCGATCTGGTGGGGATCAGTGTTGGGTCTCTCTGGTAGACTGAGCTGATTCATAAGTCACTGGGTCCTTTGCTGTCTGAGCAAAGGCACAGGGCAGCTGGGCAGGGGATAAATGGTACCACATTTCCAGCTTAACCTGCTCCAAAATGCTCATTGCTTTTCATATATACTCCAGAAGTTAAAGAAATGCTAAAGCCCTCTGAGAAGAAGAGGCTGA
Source organism: Chaetura pelagica (assembly GCF_000747805.2). Taxonomy (NCBI): domain Eukaryota; kingdom Metazoa; phylum Chordata; class Aves; order Apodiformes; family Apodidae; genus Chaetura; species Chaetura pelagica. The sequence continues at coordinate 6,216,997 of NW_009953811.1, forward strand.
ATCCATTTGATTCCTTTTGGAGCATAATTGTACATTTTTTCTCCTGCCACCAGGGATGCCTCTAGGTTTTCTTTTTCCTTTGTATCTCTCTTTCCCATTTGTCTATAAAAGTTCAAATGAGAGAGGGAAATCCTCACCTATCATGGAGACTTCCTCACCTGTCTTGGTTCCTTTCCCAGTGTTGGGCCAGTGAAAAAGTTTTCCCCTCACTCCTACTCTGAATTTCACCTGTTTTGGTTTTATTGTCTCTTGTCCTTTAGCTATGCATCTTGGAGATGTGCCAGGCTCCATCTTTACCTTCTGATTAGGTGGTTGTAGACAGCAATGACATTCACTGGGGGTCTTCTTAAGACTGACCCATCCCAGCTGTTTCAGCCTCTCCCTTGTACGCCCTGTGCTTCAGCCCTTTACATTATCTTGGTGGCTACTACCTTGTCAACGTCTTTCTTGTACTGACAAGCTTCAACCTGGACACAATATTCCAGATGTGGAGAGAAGTAACCACTCCTCTCAACCTGCTGCCCACACTCCTCTTAGCACACAGTCCCCCCAGAGGTGTTTCCCCTGCTCTGTCTGACCACCTTTCAGAACTGAGAGAAGAAAAGTGTCCTGTAAAGTAAACCATTATTTTATTTCCTTACCAGTACCAGGATCAGAAACCAAATTTAGGATCTTCCCAGGGTCTGAGTCAATATTGAAGCAGATGTTTTTCTGGCTTTTGGGCAGGTGTATGATGAAATGTGGGTCATTGTCAACTGAAACAGAAAAATACCAAAATATATGAAGTGCTGGTAAACAAAGACTCAGACACTTTCCCTGGAGGATTTTGAAGCACTTTTTGAGGCTCCTCAAGTAGGATGAGGGCCCTTTCCACCCCTGCAGTAGCGAAGGAAGTGGTCAGATGCTCCTCAGAAAAGCCCCTCAGAGACCTTCTCCTCATAAATTTTCCCCCTTTAAGGAAAGGACATGGCATTACTGACTTGAGGAGCACTGCCAAATGCAGGGAACAACTGGTTTAACTGGTCAGCTGTACACTAGGGTGCCATAGGCTCAACCTGGAGCTCTGGAGGCCAAGCTTTACTTCTTCCTGATGGAAGCTAGCCTGCAGGTGAGACCAAGGACCCATCTAGACACCAAACAGGTTGGGACACATCTCTGAGGCCTAGATCTGGGAAAGAACCTAAGACACAGAAAGTAGAACTTGAGTGACACCTCTGTTCAAAACTAATACTCAGGCTCCTCCATGTCCAGCTGTTGCCAGTTTCTAGAACTGACACACTCCTGGGAAAACCGCTCTCTCAAACTAAGAAACTCTCAGACATGTTTCAAGTCCATACCATCATACTGATCTTGGGTAAAAATACATCCTGCCTGCCAACATCTCTGAGGAATATAATCCAGGACTTGTGCTCACAGTATGTTTAACATTCTGGTGGTACTGGACTCATCTGAAACTCACAGCTTCTTTAAAATTGGTTTCATATGAGATAAACACCTTCATCAGTCACAGAGGTAGCTGCCTCCCATCTCACCTTGAAGTTCAAAGCACTGCGCAGCTCTTGCTGGTTTGGTGGTGGTTGGCATCTCCCTATCAGCATTCAGAGCCTGTACTCAGTGTTGATGGGGCTAGCCAGGCCAGCTTCCAGTCATTCCCTGGTGTTACTCAACTTTTGAAAGTATTTAAGTCTTCCTATGTGCTAGATAAATCCTACCCCCTTGACCAGGGATGTCCTCACAGGAACAGTGGGGTAGGTATATTCCAAGGGGTGAAGGAGCTTTTGAATCTCTTGAAGCTTTTGAATTTAATGAGTGCCTTGAACATATCCCTCAATTTTTCCTTATTCTCACCAAATGCTTGATCTTCAACTTGATGCCAAGGCCTGTTCTGATCAACATTTCCAGGAACAAAAGGAATTTCCCATGCAAAAGGCACATATAAGATGGACAGGTAGCTTTGCCTTGCTCACCTCCTTTTCCAAGCAGTTTCTTGACTGTCCAAAGTCCTAGATGAACACTTGAGTTATCCTGAGACTGACTTTGATAGCTCTTTGACAGCCATGAAAATACACAGATACAGACACACTCCCTGAGTTATTGCAGCCGTGCTGCTTTTATCAGTGATGGTTCTCACAGATGGTTTGTTTAAGTAGGCATTAAACTGTGGTGAAGGCCCAAAGATTAACAGGATCCATCAGTCATCAGTACATTCAGAGATTTTGATCTACCACCAAGCATTCGTCTGCAATTTCCAACAGGTAGTAGCTCTACATGAGCTTTGCTACCTCAGAGAAGCTGAAGGCACTGAGCTGAGGCTCAGCGAACAGCCTTGAGGAAACAGGCAGCAGAAGATGGGGTCACTGGGATCTTTTTTGGATCTAAAGTAGTCTCCTGCTTGTACCTTAGAGCATATTTTTACAGGTTCATCTATTCCAAGTAAAAATGACTCAGCATTTTATAAAGAAAAGCATGATCCTTGGGCATTAGGTGGATTTGAAAAATATTTGCCTGAGGTGGGACACAGATGATTGTGCCCTGCTCAGAATTGCAGCAGGGGCTGGCTGGAGGACATTTCACACCTCTGCAACAGCAGTGAAGCAGCTTCATCAGCTGTTCTCATCAGCTGATTTGTTCTCTTGTAGACTAGCCCCTAAATAAAGGTAGAGCTTTTACAGCAATTCAGAAACCTCAACAAGAACAATTAGGACACCTGATAAACTCCTCCTTCATTATTGGGCTTTTCATCTTGTCACAGAAGCTGAAAATCCCAAAGTGCCCAATACATTTTATCATATAATTTGTTTACTTGTGTATCAGTTTATTATTCTCAGTGTTGTAGTCATGTGTTTCTTTGCAGAGAAATACTGTAACTTTTACCTCTGTTTACACTCAGAGAGGACACAGGAGGACTCCTTTGCTCAGGCATGAAGCTGACTGGTACAGCTGTGACATTGGCCCAGGCTGGGATACCTTTGTTGTTATTATTATTATTAGGTGCATTTGGAGTTAATCCTAGAGTACCTGTTAAATGACAGCCACAATTAGGGTTTTGTTAGTGCTGATGTATTTAATAGTGTAATTTCTTAAAGTATTGCAGTAGGTCAGAGCCAGATGTAATTACACCAACATAAAGCAAACACAACACTTTACAACAGACAGATTTGTATAATGAACTTAGGCTGGATTTACTGCAATGTCTCCACCAGAGGAATATGACTTACCAGGGAAGTTGAGCTAACCATGAGTTACTGGTGAAAAATGGAGCCTGACTTTTTAACTCTTATTCATGTGAACAGGCCCCACTTTAGTAAAGCCCCTGATGCAAGGGCTTAAGTGTTTTGCCAAATAAAAAGCTAGATTTTAAAAATATAGCATGTGGTGAAAGCTTTGCTGACTTGGGTCCTGAGTTTTGAGGTGCCTGTGAAAAGGTAGAACTCTTTCTGCTTGCCCTAGGATGACCCACATGAGTGGCAAGTAAGTGCAAGTATTTACTATAACAACCCCCTTCTGCTAGAGTCTCTCTGCCATTGCCATGATGGAGGCAGGAGAAAGTAACAAGTGGCTTTTCTCTCATACTTAGTTCATAAAGAAATATGAACTTACATGATTCGTGAAACTTGGTTTCTTTGAATATGTGGGGTTGAAAATGTCAAGAGCTCTGCTGACCCTGCTCTAAGGGGAAAAAGGAGCTGGGAAACAACAGCAGGACAGAAAATTGCACAATTATATTTTCTAAATGTTAGAATCTTCTTTCTGGAACCCCTAATTCAGGCCACAGGCTGTTTTTATTCAGCCAATGTTGCTTCTATAAGCACAGTTACAGGTGAAGTCAGTGCAGACAACACAGGAACTGAAAAATGGGCAGAGAATTCTGAGTTTCCAGGTCACATAAATTTCACAGACTGTTCTGTATGAAGCAGCTCTCACACACACAGTCCAGCTTTGCAAGAAGTCTGTCACAATAAAAAAGCAAATAGTCAATCCTTGAGAAAGTGTGTGATTTCTGTGGATGAGGTCGGCTCTGTCTATGAGGAGAGACAGTGCAGCTCTGATGGGAGTTGTTCCAGGACAGACAGAAAAATCTGTTCCAGATTGCCCATTCCACACACCTTGTATCTGCCAGCTTTTTGGTCCAACCCACATCTTGCACAATCCTAAACACAGATTTCCTTTGACACCATTTTACAAGCCCTGTCCTCTGCTAAGGTTCAAGAGTCATGTCCCACTGTCCCTGAAACCCACTAATGCCTTGACCCTGATTTCAGTGCTGTTAAGTTTTGACTATTCCATCAAACACAAAGACACAAGAATCTACATTAAAATCACCTAAATCATCTGCATCATGGAAATCAAGATAATTATGGTCTGAATTAGTCAGCTGGTGCCATATATAAGGAATTAATTATATGTGAGTGCAATATGTGCTATTTCTGTGCTGAACTTTTTGGTGGCTGTGAATTCATAGAACCACAGAATCACAAAATCATAGAATCATAAAATATCTTGAGTTGGAAAGGACCCATAAGCATAACCAAGTCCAACTCTGTGCTCCTCCTAGGACTACCTAAAACTAAGCCATATGACTAAGAGCGCTGTGCAGATGCTCCTTAGTATGCAGGTAAATAACAACTATTTAATTTCTCTTTGGGACTCAGCTGAAGACTTTAAAATTGAAAATAATCATAAATGAACCAACAAGTAACAACTGACAGACATAACTCCCCATTTCATTGAGGGGCCATTTTTATAGTTATCCAGGAGTGTGAAAAATGAACATGCAGGACATGATCCTGGAGTTCCAGCAGGGTCACAATCACTTCCAGTGTGACACACCAGGATAGATGATGTTACCTGTTGCTGTAACCTAAGTTGTTTCTTTCCTCCACAACCAGTTGCAAACACTCCCGCCCCACTGGCCGTGTTTCCGTCAGCAACAGTTGTGCTTTTAAATTTCTGACGGCTGAGGGCGCAAAGTAGCTGCTCTTCACCTTCATGGGAAGCAGACGGCTCTGCAGGGATGTCTTTGGGTCTGCGGGACACCCAGGGATGTCACCAGCTACTGCTTTGAGACTGAATTCTCTTTTTCATGGAACGGCTGGGGTTGGAAGGGACCTTAAAGATCATCTAGTTCCAACCCTCCCACCATGGGCAGGGACACCTCCCACTAGACCAGGTTGCTCCAAGTCCCATCCAGCCTGGCCTTGAACACTGCTGGGGATGGGACTTCAACAACTTCTCCAGGCAACCTCTTCCAGACCCTACTGTATAGGTATATACCACAGATGTACCACCAGAACAAGCTTCGTTTGGCTAGATATAAGGACCCCAGAATGGATTTATAATCCAGAGGTGTAATTAATTAGGGACTTTGTTGTTAAAACAACTTGGATTCCATGGTGGCTTGTGGTGGATTGATCACAATCTTAGGAAGCTTCCAAGGCTTCATAGTGGTGATAAAATACAGTTTGGTCAATTTTACATCTTCAGTGTAAGTTGTGCAGGGAACTAGACAGTTCAACCTGTGACACTGTAGGCTTACTGGAAACCTTGCCATTGCAGTGTTGGCACATTCAGTCCTCTCTGAAGCCAATGGCTCCAAAGAACTCTTGCATAACAGAGTGTTCTCAAACTGGTTGAAGACTTGGTCACTTTTTTGCTGAAAATACAGCCTATCCTATAAGCACAAACACCTGGAGTAAACAATAATCACAGTTGTTCTTCTCACACAAGAACAAAGCCAAAATCAGAGGTAGAGTAATGGACAGACTAGGACACTGACCTGGGCAGCAGCCCTTTCTGGGGTCTTTGGGCTGGTCTGCCAGCATGATCTCATCCTGATCAGCATTCTCTATCAGCATGGCTGTGAAGGGGGTAACAATATGATGGTCAAGAGACATCTGTAGGATGGTTTTGGTGATGTTCCTCTTCAAAGCTGCAGTGGGGGCTGTGTTTCTGAGTGGCAAATGAAACAGAAGGTATGGTTAGCAGCTCTGCAGGGCAGCTGCCAGGACAATTCTTCCACAGAGTGGTCATGGAGTCAAACCCGTGGGTATCACAAGAAAAGGGGGAGGGATGTGTGAATGCACTCTCCAGAAGACTATTTTTGGCTTCTGTGAGGTTTGGCTTGAGCTCAAAGAAGCCCAGTCCATCCCTCAGTCTTAGCAGACCTCTTCTGCTTCAGAAGGGACTCATCCTGAACCTCTCCATACCTTTCATTCAGGCTCATAAGGCAAATCTCTCATTCATTTCATTCACTCAGCCCCACAGCCAGGTCTGTTTGACTCTTATTCCTCTAATTAACTGTTCCAAAACTCTAGTCCCTCATATCTGTGAGTACTAAAAACAGGAGGAATGTGGCTGAAGATATCACGTCTTAATTTTGTTTTGTTTACCTTACCCATTTCAACCACCGAGGGCAACTTTACGGCTGTGGTCTCAGAGAGAACCAGATTGCTCCCAAGCTTCTCTTCCCTCCCATCATAGACCACATCGCTCCTCACCTCTCTGCCATCATCTGGTTGACAGTCAGATAGGCCCACAGCTTCCTAGTGAATTCAGGATCTGCATATTTGTCTTTCTTCATGAAGCCATCCAGTTCTTCAACATCTCGCAGGGTTTCCATGACCAGCTCTGCATTTGCCTACACAATCAATGGGAGATAAAGATAATGGAGGGTGAGCCAGGAGAATGGGGTGGCTTTAGTTTCCCCTCTTAGGATCCACTCTGGCTCTGCCCATGGTGACTTCTAGATCAGAAAGTCCCAGCACCTTTGGCCTGACTGCCACTGGGAGAGGTGCTGTAGCAAGAGAGTCTATTGTTAAAGACATTTCTGTGACTGAATTAAAACAGAAAAAGGACCTGTCAGCAATAGCCAAAGAGGGTGCTACCACATGCCAGAAGAAGAGACTCTTAGCAGAACTCTGCTATCCTCCCTTCAGACTTTTTCACATTCAATTCCTATTGAGGAACAGGAACCAAATTCTACTTTCTCCCACAGACCTTTGGGCTGCACTGTCTTTTGGCAGGGAAGAATATTGAACATATTTTATTTTTTCCAACAACTAACAAATGGCAACTCCTAAGCCCTGCAAGAGTGAGAATATTTCAGTTCCTCTGCAGAAAGATCTGGATGTAGTATTACCACCCCATCCCACTCCATCTGGAAGAGCAGCCCTGAAAACATGGGGAAGCTCTCTTCACACATGCCACAAGGCAGAGCATAAAAGGATAGTGCTAGGACTTGACACTCTGTAGATCCACCAGCTTGAACCCCCCAAGAGCAGGAGGTCCAACCATGGAAGGAGCTACCTTAGGGGATCTCCTCTGCAACTTCACAAAGTATGAATGGAGGACTCCATAGTCTTAGTCTGGTTTGCAATTGAAGTTTGTGTGGTACATCTATTTGAAGGAAGTTTCTCTGGCAGGATGTGTGGAGGGGCTACCCATGGCTGCACTTGAAGCTATTGCTAGACAGCCCTCCCCCGAATTCCTTCACAGTCCCACCCAGCACCCAAGTGGACAATACACTCTGCTGGCAATTATCTCCAGCAAGGAGACTGTGCACATGGGTGAATAAACCAGCCCAAACCCCAAGAGCAGGTATCCCAGGGACACTCTCACTCACTGCTGTTGCTGTGACGATGCTTTCCAAGTGCTGCAGGTTTTCCGTGTCAACCTTCCCGGCCACTACTATCTCTGAGCCACCAAAGTAGTTGTGGAAGCTGCTTTGGGTGACATCTGACACTGATTCGTCAGGGTAGTTGAACTGGATCTTCTTCAAGAGTGGGGTGGAGACCTGGTTGTAGAAGTTCTGAAAGGGAGGGAGACAGACAAGTGAGTCTGCTGTGCCTGAAGCTAATTTCCCATGTGCCACTCTCACTGAAAGGACAGCAGGTGGCAAAACCAGGAGTCCTAATGGGCAAGTGGGACTTTTCTTGTCCCAGTGAATGCAGATGCCTTTATACTTAGATCTTAGTAAGGGGGTGCATCAGGAAGATTTGGTCCAAGTGTTGCAGAAGTCAAAGGATGTTCAGAAGCCTATGGCCTGTGTTCTTCCTAGACCTGAAAGGCTTGAGCACAGGCATATATGGGCCTGAATCTATCATCAGCTTGGTCAGCTCTTGGCTACTGTGTAAGACACACAGTGGCTTCCCACCTAATTCTTGCCAAAAACTAGACCTGTGTCTCACTTGTGTTTGCTTCTGTACTTTTCTGACTTTGTTGTTCCTGGCTGACATGAGCTGGGGTGTGTGCACAGCTGGGCTGAGGATATGGGACCAGAGAGGGAAAAGAGGTACCCATGCAGTGCTGTGGGTGGAGGCTGTCTCATACCAGGGACTGCACTCTAGAGCTGCTCTGTTTGGCAGAACACCATGATAGTATGTGTTCCAGCACACCTGTGTGTGTCCTATCACACCTGTGTTGGGAAAGAAGAAGTATGAGAAGCCTGCAGAGGTGACAAAACCAGTGAACAGAAACAGAATGAGAATGGAGGATGTTTCTCAGCAATTGCTGCTCATGGATTTGGAGCCATAGCCTCCTATAGTTGAACTTTTTCTTACACTGGTAGATTTGGGTTTAAAATTTAACATTTCTGTCTAGGAATCTTGTTAGTGCTGAAGTGATCTGAGGTAAAATCCAGGCCTTAACTTTAATTCAGATGGGTTTTTTTTGTGGTTAGGACTATTTTATAGAATATAAATCCTACACAGAGCAGTAAAGTGTCTATTTTAGATACTACAAAAACTAACTAGGTGCACTTAAGTTCATAGAATCATAGAATCATAGAATCATAGAATCATAGAATCATAGAATCATAGAATCATAGAATCATAGAATCATAGAATCATAGAATCATAGAATCATAGAATCATAGAATCATAGAATCATAGAATCATAGAATCATAGAATCATAGAATCATAGAATCATAGAATCATAGAATCATAGAATCATAGAATCATAGAATCATAGAATGGCTTGGGTTGGAAGAGACCCCAAAGATCATCTAGGTCCAACCCCCCTGCCATGGGCAGGGACACCTCCCAGTAGATCAGGTTGCCCAGAGCCCCATCCAACCCACCCGTCAACACCTCCAGGGATGAAGCCTCCACAACCTCCCTGGGCACCCCCAGGTATCTCACCAACCTGTTCCAGTGTCTTCCAGTGTTCCTGTGCACACAAAGTGCATGACTGTCACCTTGCAGGAGTCTCATGAAGAAACAACGCTCTTCGTAACCTCCCCTAGGAACCTACAGTGTCTCCACTCTTCCTAGTGGAGTTATCCAGCTCCACAGCTGTGAACAGAACTGGACCCTCAGTGTCAGAGGCAACGGGCCAGAAACGCACCTTCATTTGGGCAGAAGTCTCCTGATTCCCAAAAATCCTCTGGGCCATGCCACGGTTGTCAGTTGCGATTCTCTGCAGGAAATCGTAATCGACATCGAAGCCGATCCCGAGGCAGAAGAGAGAGAACTCATCCTTTATGCTCTGCTTCACATTCTTCTGGATCGTTGTCAGCTTTAGCTCACCTTGGAGACACACAAAGGAGGACACTCACCTGAGCAACAGAACAAGTCACCATCCAGGTAAGGGCATTCATGTTCTTCCAGTGCCTCTGTCTCTCTCTTAATACAAGGGAAATCTAGACAACCAGCTCAGATGCCAGATCTCCATCTTGAAGTGCCTACAGAGACATTAGAGCTTCTCCTGGATGGAGACTAATGAATTGTTGATGATTCTTTTGAACTCTTTTTCTAGGTAACTGGTGAATATTCTTTGCATATCCGGGGCCCTTAGTAACTTCCTGGGGCGTGTATGATTATAACACATCTAGGCTTCTCCCAGAATTACTTCTCCAAGCTCTCTGCAGACTTAAACATCCCCATAAAAGTTTATTTCTCCTACTTCAGATGTTTTCTGCTACTTTTGGGACTGACTTTTTTCAGGCTTGTATTTAATGGCAGCCTCTTCTGGGCTGGAATCTTGCAGCAAAGGATTGCTTTTCACCTTTACCAAGTCCAGTCAAAATTAATTCACCTTCTACTTTATTTGGCTGATTTTGTAGTTAGACTTGGGACTGCATAGATCTATGTGGGCTAAGGGCATTGGAAGAGGACATTTTTTCTGAAGGTTATTGTGATTACCTCTCCTACAGGACTGGTGCATATCTGTAATTGCAAGAAGTACATAATTTGCATAATAAACCCTACTTTTTTTTTTTTTTTAAGTTTCTGTGCAAAGCCCCATGGCACCTATAGCCCTTGGCAAAAGAGCAGCACAAGCATTGGGAAAAAGGGAAACAGACTTTTTTTTAACTTACTGTCAAAGTGTCTATGTGTTGCATGCTTTTCTCAGGCTAGTCCTACTGGCCTCTCTTCTCACCTAAAGTAGGATCCTTACCTACTGTTGGGTCTCCATCAGACACCAATACAATCATGGAGACTGAGTTGGGGTCCAACATGCCTAAATTCTGGGCTTCGTTCAGGATGAATGTGGCTCGGAGAAGGGCTTCATTGATATTTGTGCCTGACAAAGACACAAGGAAGAAACCAAGGTTGATTATTGCCAAGACTCTTGTCAGATCCAGATCAGTTCTGAGAGTCTAGTGGAATTAATTAGTTCGGATAAGACCTGAGACCAAGGCAGCAAAACCCCTCCTTTGTGATGCTTATGGTACATCTGCTTCACCCAGGTTCCTTTTTTCATTCCAGGCTGTCATCCCCACGTTATCCCTCCTTCCCTCTTCACTAGTTCCACTGGGAACATTTGTGGTGTTGGGAACTATTCACTGTGGGGAGTTTGCAGGTAGATGATTGAATGACAACATGAAGAAACTTTCTTCTCTGACATCAGCTTGTTCCTTGGACATCTTGATTGGAAAAAAAGAAGTGTATGTTCGCTGAGCCTGTCTAAAGGTTTAGCTTGTGGCACAGAAGGGAAAGAAAAGAAAGAGTAAGAAATTACTATAAGAGGGACAGGAGTAGGAAGGCTGAGTACTCAGAAAACAGACCTTTTGTTTGTAAAGAAAGAAAAATAATATTGGCTCCAAAGACAGGACAAAAAAATGTTGCATTGCAAATTGGCTTTGCTGGACAGGAGCAGGTCTCCTAGCAATTCTTTTGAGGTAACAAAGTCAGGCTTATGAGGCCCTTTATTTCTAACATGGGTTCCTATTCCCAGCACACTGATGATCTAAGACAAGTTTAGAACTTCATGTTGATCCTACCTTACATGTTGCCTGTAAAAGTTTCTGGGAATGAAGGTATCACAGCACCAGAAGGCTCTGCTGTTGGGTAGAGCCTCTACATACTGTTGGTGCACAAATAACTGGACACCTAAACCAGAACTGCACTTCAGAGAGCAACAAATTCAAGAGATCATGAGCTCTTTCTGTACAAGTAGCTCAAGCCCTAACAAATGAAATATCCAGAGTGCTGTAAGGCTGAAAAAGTCAACTGTCTTTGTTTATCAGACAGGGAATGAAAGCACAAAAATTATTAACAGTTTGCCAAGGCAATGTTTAGTAGATCATAGTGTTGTCTACAATTTACAGCCAGTGGAGACCCTGGGCTGCTTATGAACTGCTTTAAAAAGGCATGGGACAGCCTTGGTCTTCCAAGGATGTTTGGGATCTGGGAGGCTGGAGGTAGGACCTATAGATTAAAGGCAGTTGTTCCATGGGCTATGTGCTATCTGTTCTACCTTATTCAGTAGAAAGAAATGCCAGCCCACCCACTGGCACAATACACTGGAATCCTTGTTCTTCTTTAGCCCCAGGACATACTTTCCCCATCTTGGGAATCAGACTTTTTTTTTAAGAACACTTTGCCAATCTGAAAGATGTCTCAGGTACCCGTTCATGTGACCTCTGACTCCATGAGCACCTTGCAATCAAAACCTCATACCCCCGTTAGGATGGATTGCCTGGATGTACTTCTTAGCATCTTCAACCTGGGATGGGGTGGCTGAGACTAGATTGTCTCTCCAACATCGAACATTGTGGTTGAAGTCAATCAGGGAGAACTGATCAGCAGCACGGAGCTCACTCAGGATTGCCTTCATGGCCTCGATGGTCTGAGAACAAAAAATGTAAGAGAAGTTGAGTTTATCCTTCCTCTTGCTGAGAGCATCTTCTTAACTTGTGACTACAAGCAAACAAATGCCTCAGATGAATGAGAACTGAAATCCAAAATAATATCTGCTCTACCTCTCTCTCTCTCTCTCTTTTTTTTTTTTTAAATTTTCACTTCTACGAAGTTGGACTTTTCTCCAAAGAAACAAGGAAAAAAATACAATTAGGAAGAACAAACCAATGTGACTCAACTCCTGCTTGCTTAACTCCTGCTACCAGAGTGAGGTGAGAGAGAGAAGCAGTTTGTGAGTCACGGTGGTTCAGAAGAGAGGAATTGCTCATTTCAGCTCAGGAGTCTGAGCTCTGCCTGCAATGTTGTCATTTCAGGCTGGGTAACATCTGTTTGAAGATGTGTGAGTTAAACAAGTGACAGTTACCCTGTGTCCCAGTTCTGCAGCACTGATTTCCCCAAGAAAGCAATCTGCCAAGCCTTAGTATTATGCTCCACAGCGAATTCAAATATACCTAGATCATCCTGACTAATATTTGTCAACCCAGTTCTTAAAACCCTCATTGACACCTCACACATGAACTCCTGAACTTCCCCCTCAGCACTACAAAGTTTTCCCTAATATCTAATATCATTCTCTCCTGCTGTAAATCCATCTGATTCCATCTTATTCTACCCTGGGTAGGCATGAATGTCAATTGATGAGTTTCTCTTTCAGAACAATTGCTTGCCTATTTGGAGGCTGATTGTGTCTCTCCAAGTCTTTTATTTTGCAGATGAAAACATTCTATTTTTTTTTTTTTTTGCATTTCTCCCCCCTCCCCATGGGTTATGTTGTCTAAACAATTCTCACTGCTCTTCAGTGGGCTGCCAGCAATTTGCCCAAACCTTTGGAAATCAAGGGTGTACTATCCCCACTGAGACTTTCCCAGGATTCAATGGAGGAGATTAGAGAAAAGGGGGATCAGAGCTTTTGCAAAATGTTTTGCAAAATGTGAGCTGTCAATTAAAATTGTAAGTTAGAGCTAAAATCTGCATTCTGATGTCATCACCTCTTCCTTACAACATGGAAGGAACATTCTAAATGAAGAGTAAAGTCATTATGTTTTTGATGGACTAAATTTTCTCCAAATTCAGTGAGGCTTTTGATGGAGTAAAGTTTAAAGAGCTTAGCTGGTGATTTTGAATGCCTGTCTGCTAAAGAATTGTGTGGTAAGGCCATTGGGAAAAGTTGGCAGAAGGTTTGTGTTACAATAGAGGTCAAACACTTACTTGTTTCATTTTCAGTCCCCACATGGAGCCACTGACGTCTATAACAAATAAAATGTTTTTGGGCAGAGGATCAAGATTTTCCGGAGCAAAGAAGTGAATAAAATAACCATTAAATATCTGCAAAATGAAACATAAATATTCACAGTGATGTGAGCTATAGTGAAGATGTCAGAAAATTCAGGACAATGGCAGAACAGAAAGTGTTATTCTTCTTGATAGGCTTGTCTTTCAGCTCTGTACATCTCTGCGTTTGTAGCCTTACACCATTTATGCTCCACAGTCCTTATTTTTTTATCAAGGAAGCACAGCCTGGTTCTCAGACAGCTGCCATGCACTAGCATAGGGAGGAAAGAAAAATATTTTGAAAAAGACTGTTCTGTCTGTAATAATTCAACGGTGCTTCATGTTAACATAAAAATAGTGATGTTCTGGTTGTCTCCTTACTTTTTATTGGTACAACCTCCAATGACTCTGTCCTCTGATTCAGCATTGAATTACCAGAGTGTTGTTAGGTATAAAAGACATTGGCTTTTGCACAAGACAGGAATCTGCTCCTGCCTGTAGGTAGGACTATGTCGTAGTCATAAATTAATGAAATCCATTCTGCTCACTTAAAATCCCTCTGTGCTTTCAACTGGAGAGCTTGCTCTTATGCTTATTCTCCTGAATGATGAAGTTTCTTTAGTTCAGTAAATGACAGTAATTATTGTATTCATGGAATCATAGAATCATAGAATGGTTAGAGTTGGAAGGGACCTAAAAATTCCAACTTCCCTGCATGGGCAGGGACACTTCCCACCAGATCAGGTTGTTCAAATCCCCACACAACCTGGTCTTGAATGTTTCTAGGAATGGAGCTTCCACAACTTCTCTGGGCAGCCTGTTCCCGTGTCTCACCACCCTCATACTAAAGAATTTCCTCGTTATCTCTAACCTAAATCTCCCTTCTTTCAGTTTAAAACCATTACCCCACAGATTTCACATATCTCCCTTCCCAGTTAAACAGCACCACTTACTTCCAGTTCTCCACCTGTAGTTTCTCTGTTGACATCATATTGCACCACAAAATTCCCATCTACTGCTGTGGATGAGCACGTGGGGCACTTTCGTTGCTGAGCCATTGTTGGCTTGAAAGAGACATGAGCCTTGAGATGAGAAGTGGTCGTCAGTCAATCAGATGTGTCAGAAGTGGATCATTCAAACAAATTTCAACTACTTATGATGAAATATTTTATTTCACTGAGCACTTAATTTAAGCAGAAAATGGACTTTTTCACTTCAAAAGAAAAGCAGCACTGAGGTTTGCCTGGAAATGTTGAATCAGTCATAGCAACTGGGATACAAACATGGTGACCTGGATCTACAACACCAAGTATTTCCATGAGAGCTGTGCAATCCATTTCTAGTAACTAATATGTTGGCTCATTTAACATTTTCCTAGCTGAAAGTATCCATACTTTTATCTAATTTTAAAAAATATATTTTCAATTGATTATTTTTTTTTCCCAAACAGCTTGTAATTTGTTTGTAAATGGAGTACTAGAAATCATTTTCACTAGTCACATGTTTGGTTGTGCAGGCTTTAGAGTGTTACTTCTCTGCTTTGAGTGGATAACTTGGAATTTCCTGAGAGGAGAAGACATAGTATATTTAGCCAGCAACAGGCTTTCTTAGGCACTCAAAGGGCCTTGTGCTTGCACAGGAAATTACTTATAATGTAAGAACTTTGGAATATGTGAAAATTCTCTCTGCATTAATGTTATGAACAAGACTGCTTGAGACTATCTCAATATAGGCAATATTTTGCTGTATCCTAGTAACATATGTCATTAAAAATATTTCTGTCCCAGTGAAGTTTAATAATAGCAAGAGATAATTGAAATGAGCAGAATAATAACAGCTCAATGGGGCTCTGAATTAGTGTTCCCTTATTTGCCTTCAAATCCATAATTAAATGTTGTCAGAGGTTATCTGTCTATATTACTTCTGAAATAATTTGCTAAACTAGGAGTGTGGCTGAATGAGACATGAATTTGGACCTGGACATTGAGAAACAATGCTGCCTGATATATTATTATAGTAGTACAGACAGGCTTTTGGGGCCTGGTGCATATACTCTGTGTTAGGTGTCTACATAAGAGTAATAAGAGCTGTACCCTCCCAGAGCCACTGCTTGAGGCTTCATGGGGAAAACTTCTTTATAGTTGGAGGGTTTGCCTATGCACAAGTGTTAAGGAAAAGAGCAGGCCTAAAATAAGTCCCTATGCAGATGTTCTCAGCTGAAACTGAGATTGTGGAGTTACTCCAGAATGTTTTTTCTACTTGATATTAATCCCTTGCCCTTTTCACATCCAGCAACCTCAGAGCATTGTTCCTCCAGAATTACAAATCTTTTTAATAGATGGACTACACGTTATGTTTCTCCTGCTGTCACAGTAGCATTTGAGCATCCTGTACCTCCATTTAAGTATCGACAATGAAGACACCATATTTTTTGCCAGATTTTCTCTTGCCTCCGGCATGGATGAAAAAAATTACACCTACTGTGTAGGAACATGTGTGGAACCCACACTGCTCATGTTATTTCCAGTCAGTGACTGTTACCTTTTTCTCTCCCTTGGAGATGCTGGTGATTCCATCAAAATGATCTCCGAGTGAGTTCGGAACGTGCACGTAACGAATTCCCTGCGGCTCAATAATGCGGACGTCCACCTGGAGGCAGGAAGGGAGGACACTGAGTGTGGGGCAGAGCCTGTGCTGTACCAGGAGCTTGGGAACCCTCCAAAAGAAAACTGCAGCTGAGGGGTGGGGTTGTCCTTGAGGGTGCTGCAGTGGGGCTAGTCTCATTTGTGGTGGGGGTGCTGAAAAGAAACTATGAGGGAAAGGTAAAAATCAAAGATGTCCAAAAATCCAAAATAATTTGATGGAAATTCTCATTCTTTCTCTCTCTCTCCCTCCCTGGGGCAAGTGGTGGGACAGGAGTTAAGTGTGATACCATTGTTTATGCTGTAAGCATGGAAGAAGCATGAAGAGAGTCTGCCTATATGTTGCTTTGGGTTAGGAGACCAGGAAGACCATGAGTTCTCACAACTGTTGAGTTCTCTTCCTCTCCACTCATGCCATTGAAAGGACAGAGTATTTTCCCTTTAGGTTGGATGAACAAGGTGATTTGGAAAATAAAGATTTTGTCCCATCCACCTGAGATAAGGACTTTTTCTCTGGTTGTGTTTCTGCATGGTTACTGAGAGTACTAAAAGATAGGACATGGCATCCTTTTCAGTAAGATTAACTCAGGCCTTTGGGCAGCTTGAAGTAGATCACAACCTGCACCAAGGAAATGTGAGCAACAAACTTTCATACACAGCTTGTGCTGAAGTCATGGAAAGCTGAGGACAATATTTCTGAAAGAGAAACTTGAGAATGGCCAGATGGAAATGTCCATTTAGCTCTGTGTCCTGTATCTGTTGATGGATGACAGAGGTGTCATCCATTCCTTGAATATGTTTAACAAAGGAAGAAAGAATAAGACAATCTTCTGGCTGCCAGTTGTGGATGGACTGTCATTCAGAGAACATTTGCTCTCATATGACACTATCTCATGAAGTTGGGATCCTTGTGAAAGCACTGTTCCAAAAAATCCACAAATATTCTTTGTTTTCCTCCAGTCAAGGCAAGTTTACACAAGGGTATATATAGGCTAAAACTTGTTTGCCCAAGTGGTTCTGACATGAGTCAGTCCCAATTCAGAAGATGCCCAACTGTGTTAGCACAAGAGGAGGCAGGACACGTTTATTCCTCACATGTACCTCCAGGTTTGAAGTGCCTCATGTTGATCTACACAGTGACCTTGAAGCTATTTGTACTGAACTATAGATGAAATATCCAATTGTGGTGCTCAGAGGAACCTTGGCTGTTTTCTCCATGAGGATTCACCAGTGGGGTGCTGCCTACACACAACAGCTCTACTTTACCTCCATGTGCTTTGCCAGGCGTCCTGGCTTCACAGAGATGACATGTTCATAGGAGCTCAACTTCCTTCGAATCATTTCATGGTAGTGAAGTTCAAATTGAATCCTTGTCCCTGGGGGCACATTCACTTCAGTTTTGAAGTTTTCCATATCCAAGGCGTTGCTCCTAAAAAGTCAGCTGTGGGGTTATTTTGAGAAAATGCAAGGAGAAAGAGAGCTTCTTTGCATTTTGGTTTAGAGTTCAGTGTTTGCTGGGCCTTACTCTAGCTGTGACCTGTAGCAGGGAACTGCATGTCTCTTAGCACAGTGTATTTTATCAAGCTGAAAACAGGAGCTCAAGCCAAGTCTTTGACAATTAAATATCAGAGTTGCTGTAATTAAGGAAAACCTGCCTCTTGGACTCATTTTAATTTCCAGAATTGTCCCTCCACTAGCCCTTCCTGGGATGGGTCACTTCAGTTCTCCTGTGAACAAGTTCAGTACAACAACCATATGCCAAAGTTTTTATACCTTACTATTCCAGCAGCTTTGCCTTTGGCTTTTGCTTGAGAGTACATTTTCCTGGCTTCAGATTTTTCCCGAATTTTGCTGGTAAATGTTATACCATTGACATCCCTAGGAGAGAGAAGCACAGTCAGTTTGCAAAACAAACAACTTCACAGTCAACAGCTGTTTCTTCAATTTAGAAAAATGTCAGTGAAATCTAATCTGGTGGGAAGTAAAATAATAAGGCTCTTGTTTAACCCCAAGGTGGTGAAGTCTGGTTTCCACTAGATCTGTATTTTTTCCTTACCTGTTCTTTCATTTCAAGTAGTCAGCAGTCTTGTACTCTGAGGAGGGTCTGCTCTCCTCCACCTCCTTCACACTGTCCTGTCCCTTGGGCAGGGAACTCATGTTATGGCTGTTTTGGAACAAGGATCAGGAAGTGTCTGCTGACCTGCAAGCTGGCTGCTGCCTCTCTGAATGGGCATTGAACCAGGTTAGTTTTGTTCTGTTCAGTGAGAGCTCTAATTTGGGTCTCTTTCTCTCCTTTGATCTGGTGCCATCTTGCACAAGACAGGTGAGAACTTTGCCTATTTGACACTTTTGTCCTTTTGTCAAATGTTGTTGATGTTGGCCAATGGCCCAATAATCACTGGAGAAGAGGAAATGGACAGACAGACAGTATGACCCCACCAGGAGTACTGTGTCCAGTTCTGGAGCCCTCAACATAAAAAAGATGCGGAACTCTTGGAGCAAGTCTAGAGGAAGGCCATGAAGATAATCAGAGGGCTGGAGAACCTCTGCTATGAGATAGTTGGGGTTCAGCCTGGAGAATAGAAGGCTCCAGGAAGACCTCATAGTGACCTTCCAGTGCCTGAAGGGGCTACAGGAAAGCTGGGGAGGGATTTTTACAAGGGCTTGTAGTGAGAGGACAAGTGGCAATGGATCAAAACTGCAATAGGGGAGATTTAGGTTAGACATTTGGAGGAAATTCCTTAGTGTGAAGATGGTGAGACAATGGAACAGGTTGCCCAGGGAAACTGTGGATGCTCCATCCCTGGAAGTGCTGAAGGCCAGGTTGGATAGGGCTCTGAGAAAACTGATCTAATGGAAGGTGTCCCTGCCCATGCAGGGTGTTGGACCTAAATGATCTTTAAGGTCCTTTCCAACCCAAAACATTCCATTATGACATGAGCCTTTTTTCTTTGGGACAGTCTGCTAAAATCACACTGGAACTGGACAATAATGAGGTGTTTTGCTTTAACAAATACCTCTCTCCCACCAGATTCTGCCACCACATTCAATGACACTGCCAGAGCACAAGGCTGATACCTGCCCACTACTTACATAGTAAAATTGTCAATAAAAGCTCCTTTGGGGACTTGTACATCAAACACTATGTGCTGGGACCTTTTGGCATTATTCACCATTTTGGCTTGGATCATTGTGTTGGCCAACCGTGACGTGATTGTGGATTGAACTTTGTAGCTGTAAAGACCTATCTTGTCATCGTCTTCCACCTGTAATTGAAAAAAATTGCTCTATAAATTTGGGGCACAGCTAGAAAATGTGCCCTAGAGGACAATATCAACCCCTTTTATAGTCTCAGTGCCTTTTTTTCCCAACTGCTGTTCATTACAATATGGCAGCCAGATGGGCCATGAGCTCAAGTTCAAGACACCTCCACAAATTACCTGGTAATTGTGTCAGGATACTCCTTTGAATATAGTTTATTGTAACATTTCATCTGAAAGGGGAATTGACTAAGCTGGAATGTTTTCCTTTTGTCTGACCATGCAACCTGTTCTTGAAATGACTCGGTGTAATCCAGCATGGAAGGGTACATACATAGTAATCTTCAACATCATATACTGAGGAGTAGAGAGCTTGAATTTTCAATAAAGGTCCTAAATAAAGGAGACCTGAAGCACTGGTTGCTGGTCTAGTCTTGTAAAGGGTTAAACCATGGCAGTGGGAGAACAGTATTAAGATATTTTAAGATTTGTCTAATCAAGCTTGATGCTTATTTCTCCCTATTTGCCATACCCTTCTCCCTTCAAGAGCAGTTGTACAAACAGCACTGTGCAAACAGTGGTCTGGTGAAAGAAAATAGGTTAATACCCAACCAGCAGTAAAAACAAGGAACTGAGCAAACAAAAGGATTGATTTCCAAAAAAATAGTTAACTAGGAAATCACTTTGTCAGGTTTTTTTTGTTGTTTTTTTTTTTCCACAGAGGAGTTAAAAAACTCACCAGATCTCCAACATAGCCCCAGTCAGACGTACTTCGCTGGAAAAGAAAGATAGGGAGAGTGTATTTCAGCAAATTGAAGAACACAGATTGAGGCTGTTTCAAAACAGGGATCAGAGAGTGGCAACATCTAAAAGCTGCTTTCCAAGATGATCAGAAATAGTTTGAGATCTCAGGCGCAGAGTGCATATTCATTTTGTCTTATTTTACATAGCTACACATGGGATGTTGGAGCATGGGATCTCCCAGCTGTGACTTAGAGGGTATCAAAACCAGGACAGATCTCTTCTTCTTTCTTGTGTTTTTTATAGAGAACATTCTCTTCTAGAACAAAAACACTCTGAAAGCAATACATGCTAGCAAAAAGTCATACTCAGAAACTCTAGCTTTTAACACAAACATTCTCATTTCATTTTTCTAGGAAAAGTGGAAAAACCTCCAATCCCAGACTTTTAAATATAATTTTGTTTTAATTTATGTTATAGAATATATATTACTGTATTATATGCAATATGTATGTATAAAAACCCCCCATTGTGCAACCAATATTACACTTATATTCTTTTATGTATGTGAAGTTAGTTATGTATGCACTGCTTACAAGAGCTGAAACTGCTCATTAATGGTTGTTTTTCTCCCCTGCCCTATGAATATTTCCATTTTAAAATTTCTGTAACGAGGTGGTGACATCTTATGGCCACTGGAATAATTCCACTTAATTCCCTAAAATTTAAACTCCTGGGTTGGGATTTGGCTCACCTAGTTCTAGGGGGAGATGCAATTGCTTAATGCAGATATCTGCTTGGGTGTTGTCGTCACAACTAGGCAAGCTCAGCTCTTTACAGTCGATGGAGTGTTGCCTTTGATCTGGCAATAGGTGCTTCCCTTTTTCTGAATGAGTCTTGCCCCTAAGCCAAGCTGACTGTACTGATTGAAGACTGAGCACCTACTACTGCTCCAGGTGTCCCAGGTATCACCCTGCCCTTCAGCTAGGGCTCCAGGAGATCATGAGGCTTCTGTAGGCCTTGTGTGATATCTGACACCCAGTAAGATCTCTCAGACACTGCTAGATCTGTACATGCAGGCAACTAAACTGAGCCATTTAATTCTACTGATGATGAGCAGGAACTTAGGGAGACTAATTCAGATAGGAAGAATTATAAAAATATACCAGAAGATACCAATCTCATCTCAGATTTCATTTGCACTCAAATCCAGGAGGACCCAGAATCACAGAGTATGGTCACGAAAACTGCATTAGTCACATGGCTGTTAGGAAGAAGTTCTTTACTATGAGGGTGGTGGAAGAACTAGCACAGGTTGCCCAGAGAGGTGGTGAAGTCTCCGTCACTGGAAACATTCAAGGTCAGGCTTGACAAGGCTCTGAGCAACCTGATCTATTTAGAAAGATTTTTGTGCACTGCAGGGGGGCTGGACTATATGACCTTAAAAATTCCCTTGCAACCCCACACATTCTGTGAGTCTATGATAAGGCTTGCTACACATCATTCAGTTTATTTGAAGCTAATTAAAATACTGTTACTAGGAAAATCTTGGGCTACATAAAAGATACTAAGTGTCATAGGAAGATAATTTCAAGAATCCTTTAAAGCCAGATGGACAGATTCCAGAATTTCTGCCTCCATGAGAACAATTGTGGATTTTTGTTTACTAGCTATACAGGATGCACCTGAAACAATCTGACTGGGATTTCAGGATCTGGGAGTTCATTGGTTCTTTAGAGACTGTCTGCAAAGCCTGATGGACTGGTCCTTATTTAGTCCGTCCTGACACCCCACAGATGTCACTGTACAGTGAACTGGACCCTTCACATCTGACAAAGAACCAGACTGAAAAATCACCAGCACAGATTAAGACTAATAAACCTTGACTGAAACAAAGATAATTTTGAAAAGATGAAGACCAAGACCTTAGCACAGAGGGGATTTGCTTTATTGTGGTACTTCTCCAGTTCTCAGGATTGCTTAGGGTTCCCAACTCCCTTTATGAATGGTGCTAAAGCTCTCAAGATGCCCAGGTTTCCTTCCTGTCTGCTTTTGTGAGGGTGGAGGAGAAGGGGGAGGTGCTGATGAAGACAGGAATTTATTACTTGCACATGCAATGACTCCCACTGCTGTTGTCAGAGATCAGATATGGGGTAGGCCAATCCCCTTAGGATCTCTAGGGTTGTAGGGGGCAGCCACTCCAACAGGTCAGGAGGACACAACTGTAGACATAAATTATCATTCAGGTCTGAGTGCTGGTGTGGTTACTGGGAACACGGGCTTTTTAGGGACTTCTGTGGCACATGGGACTCATTCTGTTTCTGGCATGAGGATTCATGGCTGATCCTTGCCTTTGAACCACATCCAGATCTCCTGATGACCACACTGCATAGAAACACAATCATGTGCAATATCTAATGTGTGTTTAATTGCTGAGTCGTGTGGAGAAAAATGCATCAAAAACTGTCTTAAGGATCTGGTCTTGATAGATGATGGGCCATCTGTTCAGGTACTGAGACTTATCTTCTCCTGACATCTTGCAGGTTATGGATACTTAGCTTTCCATAATGATCTTTGTTCAAATCACTGTGCATGATGACTGTGACTACTGTGCCATCTGTCATCAAGATACTGGATACTTCATCCTAACTAGTATCCAGGGCTGCTAACCTGCTCCTCCTTTCCTGTCTGTGGAAGAAGCCATGGTGTGTGTCTAAGGGAGAAATGCATTGCAAGAGGTAATCCACTACAAGGGATTGCAGGTTTTCAGCCATCTCTGGGATGCCTGGCTTACCATGGCTTTCAACTTGCAGTCCACAGGCTGCTCCTGAGATGTGACTCAGTAAAACAAGGAAAGCAGATTCAGAGAGGTTATGCTGCATTTGAAGGAAATTACTTTTCCACTGGGGCATGACAATGCCTAGGCAAAGTCGTAAGAATCTGTAAATTAAGGAAAAGGTTGAAAAGTAGATGTCCAGCATGAGAAACTAAGAGGATGAGATCTACCTGGCATGTCGTCCCAGCTCTTCGAGGTTCTGTTTCCTCAAGGTTTCACTTGTTTTCATGTCAGCCACTTCCTAAGGAGCTTCTAACATGCTGCAGTTTCATTGCAGCCTCTTCAGACTCCTTTTGGGGATGATGACCCTTACTGTGAAGTGCAAGAATTTCAAACCAAAGTCTTGGCAGAGTTTGTCTCCACAGTGCTGAAGGTGAGTCCTGATCTTTCTGGTCACATTTATACCCTAGAAGCCCTAGGAGTTCTCCAGCCCTCTAGATTCTACCCTCTCTCTTCTTCCATATTTCCTTCCTGTGTTGTTTCTCATGAAGAGGAAACCAGGAAGGTGGGACAGTAAGGAAACAGCTGTGACCTCATCTAGCTCTGAACAGCTAGAAATCAGGACCAGGACTGGGGGACATGCTGCAGAACATCCTGCCTTGAAGTCTAGACATGAACTCCGTTATCTGTCTCCAAACCAGAGATAACAGCAGTGCACCATCACATGGAGATCCACAAGGTTACCTGCATTCCAGGCCATGGAGTGCTCAGTTTCTGTGGTCACGAGGACCATTCACATACCTGAGACACAATATTTTTTAATTACTCAGGAGCAAATGTTTATCACCAGAATACCTGATCTGGACATAGAAAACAATTATTTCTATTTAGAGCTAATCAGTAGGGTCTGCAGGGAAGTTCTGTTGTCTTGTTGCCAATGGGCTAGTGACCTCACTGTAGGCAAACATAGCCCTAAAACAATAATTTGGAAAACAGTCTTTCTCTAGTGATTAACAATAAATAACTGTGTGCCTGTTCTTGGCTAGGGGCTGCTGTCTCAAGGTGTTTTCAGTAGTTCAGTTTAAACTAATGTATTAATTTTCGTTGTGACTCAACTAACACAAGGGTAGGTCATCCTATAGCTGAGCTCTTAGTTCTACTGGTTTGCAAAGACTCATTTGACAGGTAAAGGATGGGAAATAATATGTGGGAATATAAGGAATAACTTGTATAATAAAACCACTGGTAGACTGCATGCAGGTGTCTGTATCACTGTATCACTATATATCCAGAAAGTCAGGGAACAGAAGGAGCAGAATGCATGTGGCACTAATGCAGACATGTTGGAAAGAAATGATGTCCTGAAGAAATGCAGCTAGAGAGGATTTCTGCTTAGATGATGGTTAAAATAAATTGAATCTCTGGAGGCTCCTGCACAAGAAGGACATGGACCTGTTGGAGCAAGTCCAGAGGAGGGCCACAAAAATGATCAGAGGGCTGGAGCAGCTCTCTGATGAAGACAGGCTGAGGGAGCTGGGGTTGTCCAGCCTGGAGAAGAGAAGATTCCAGTGGGGACCTTATAGCGACCTTCCAATACCTGAAAGGGTCTTATAAGAAGGCTGGGGAAGAGCTGTTCACTGGGGCATGTAATGATAGGACAAGGGGTAATGGTTTTAAGCTAGAAAAGGGTAGATTAAGTTGGACATGAGGAAAAAGTTCTTTAATATGAGGGTGGTGGATCACTGGAACAGGTTGCCCAGAGAGGTGGTGGAGGCCCTATCTCTAATTCAAGATCAAGCTTGATGGGGCTCTGAGCAATCTGGTCTAGTTGGAGTTGTACCTGTTTATTGTAGGGGGACTTGACTAGATGACTTTTAAAGGTCCCTTCCAAGTCAAGATATTCTATAATTCTATGATTCTGTGATATTATTTATGTACTGCTCTGGGAAATGTGAGCAGGTTTGATTCATATTTATGCTAATATCTTCCACCTTTCTGGCAGTGTAATGGGTGTTTAGGTGTCAGTAAGTTACAGTTACACTCTGTGTGAGGCCTCTTTCAAAATACTTTAGGATAAAGAAGAACCATGTTTGTCTGGGCTTAACTAAAGATGCTGGGAAATCCAACTGTACTGAAAAGGATCTTTGCTTTCACTATAATGAACAAGCTCAAGAAAGGCAGCACCAGAACTTAGGTGGATGATAAGGTCCACCCTGATCGAAATTTCTTTCATTCAGTGCAATAGAAATTAATACCTTAAACCAACTGCTTTAATTATTATTATTGTTAATTACTAGTGTGTAAAACACAAATGCTGCTTTAAACTCCTCTGTTTCAGAAGCTGACTGAATTCAATAATCTGCAACCCAGATTTCAGCCTACATTGCCAATGTCCAACATTCTTTTCTATTTCCTCATGGAAAAGCCTCACCAGTATCAATGGGATTGTTCCCACAGACAAAGTCAGACAGACAAGCAACTCCATTGTTTAGCATCTGTATGATTGTCCTTAGGAGCTCAGATAGGGAACAAAGCATTTTCATACTAGGTCCTACATAAAGGATAGTAGTAGGTCTTGTCCCAACAAGAGATGTGGAGGTCTCAGTGCGTGTAAGGACCTGCTGGTGCCACCTGGTTGCACACGCACAACTTTGGCGTGGAACAAGCCACCTGGAGAGAGCTCCCAGGCATTCTTACTTGCCTCTTTTTGAAGCATTTCTGGTACTGTACCTGGTACCTGCCATTTCTCATCTTGGAGCTTGAAGGAAATCCATCGATTTCTACATCAATCAGGTTTTCCACTTCCTAGAGAAGAAAGAAGAAGAAAAAAAAAGACATGTTGCTGCTGCCTTACTGTTTGATTTATGACTTCATTTATTATTGATTAGCACTCTATTATAGAGTTCCAGAGAGAATTTACCTCCCTTAGGTCCAAATGGGGAGCAAAGGAAGAAAAAAAAAGACATATTGCTGCTGCCTTACTGTTTGAATTATGACTTCATTTATTATTCATTAGCGCTCTACTATAGAGTTCCAGAGTTTACCTCCCTTAGGTCCAAATGGGGAGCAAAGATGCAAACCATTTGAGATCAAAATGCTGCCTCTTCACACTTTTAGTTTCCCCCTCTGGCCAACTAACTCTAGACACTCTTTAAATACCATGGCCTTTACTATAATTTTGCAACCTTTCTTTCTGAAACAAGGAATAACATTTAACTCACTGAAATCACCATAAAGAGCAAGAGGCAGATTGTCATCAGGATGGGTCCAGCTATGGTAACTACAGCATTTCAGGTCTTGGTCTGACTTAAAACAGCAAGTTCAGAGAATTCTGCTCAAACTAATTTAAATTTTCTTCATTTTTTTTTTTTTTTTACTAATATACCTGAGAATCATATTGTTCCATTGACAGAAAATGTCTTTTCCAAGTGCAAACTGCACTGATTCAATTAGAAGCATGGTTCTTACACCACAGCCATGCTCTATACTTTGTTAGGATTTTAATTTGTGGAAATAAAGAAGTTTAAGTTCAAGAGTTGCTCTCCAACTTGTATGATAGCATGCACACAGAGATTTGTACAAAATTAACTTTAATTGCTTAAGCACATTGATGTTAAACTGATATGGCATCTAAGATTAGAAAGGACCTTAAATCTGGAATATTTTTCCAGGGAGTTACAAACTCAGGATAAAAATCTCACTGTCTCATGACAAGTGCTGTAAGAAGAAAGAAAAAGAGGATATCTCTGCTCACTAATTCCTTTTGCTAATCTTCCAAAAGAAAAGAAAGCTTCACATCATCCCTACAAACTTCACAAAATATTGCAATTCACACTGCAGTGTGGAAATGGATGTAGACACCCAAACCTAAGCTCACCTGAGTCCAGGTGTTTAAATTTGGACTCAGCTTCAGAGTCAAACTTATAACTATACTTCTTTTCTTCATTGTATTACTTGAAAAAATTACAAGCTCTTCTGTAAATTACCTCATTCTTCTGCTGTGGAATGTAGAGTCAATTGGATCTTAACTGCATCTTTCAATCCCTCTTAGAAAAACCTAAGACCATATGAAGATTTGCTGGAGTTTATAGTGATCCAGAGAGGAGACCCCATCCAGAAAGATATCTAGGTGGTCTGCTTCTGATATTCCAGGGATACAGTTTATAAAACATGCTGAAGGTCTGAGCAAAGAAGCCCACTTGAATGTTTAAAGGTTAAAACCACTAGAAAAGGCAAAGGTGAGGTAAAAATATGAGCCCTGCTTGAAAAAGAAACTTGGAGTTATGCCCTTACCATCTCAACTTTAGTAATATAAAGAAATTAACCCACAAACAGTGAAAACTGATTTTCAGAACAATCCCATTTACAGCTAAAAGCAGAAGAGAATTCATGAGATATAGGCAGATCTATGAAGCAATGACCCAGTCCTGCTCCCACCACCGTCAGCTGTGTCCTCAACGTTGACTTCAGCAAGGAAGGGAGACCTGGGCCCTGCCTTCCAATACTCACATCTGGGATTTCATCGATAACGAGATCAAAGCTTCCTACTCCAGAAATGAGGAACAAACCCAGGAAGCAGATCAGAGGCTTCATTTTCTTCCTGCTTGTCTCCTGAGAACAGTCCACATAGGTGCTAGACACAAGATCTTCCCTTCTCTGAGACAAGTTCAAGGAAACAGCTCACTGTTATGCAGTATTTTTGAGCAAAGTTTTGAAACGCTGACTTTGTTTAGGCCGTGGGTAAATATTTGCCTTGCAACGCAGGCCTGAGCTGTGGTGCCTGAGCAAGGGTTATCCAAATAGTGTCTTCACTCACCTCTGCCTTCGATAACAGCTTAGGCTTGGATAGGCTCATGTCTTGCTTTTGTAGCTTCCCGTGATGTTTGACTAATTTCCTGCTAGGCACAGACCTTGGAGTATCCAAAGCTTTGAAAGATCAAAGCAAGAACTCCCTCCTAACTTGTTTGTTTATAGCAAATGAGGTGCAGACTGGTTCTCAGAGAGATAGAGGCACCACCACTGCTTCTCCAAAATCCATCCCACCCAGTTCTCTCACAGTGGTTGGCAGAGACCTTTGGGCTGGATCATGACCCACACACATACCCTTTTTCCACTCTGGCTGGGAAAGGATCCTAGCTGGTGGTGGGGTAGTTCTAGTTTTTCCAAGTTAGCCATGTGAAAACTTCTGATGATAT
The DNA here is from genome assembly GCF_000747805.2 of Chaetura pelagica. Classification (NCBI taxonomy): domain Eukaryota; kingdom Metazoa; phylum Chordata; class Aves; order Apodiformes; family Apodidae; genus Chaetura; species Chaetura pelagica. Next base: position 6,245,024 of record NW_009953811.1, read on the forward strand.
ATTCAGATGCCCATTGAACAGCTCCTGGGTGCTTTTTAAACTCTTTTGGCCTCCCTATCTCTTTGGGTACTTACATCATTTTATGCTCTGCTGCCTTAGCTCATGCTACATTTTGGTGTTTCTGTAAAAGAATTCTGCAGCACCAGTCTGATGTTATACACCCTTCCTCCATCTTTTTGACAGACTGTCTCTCAAGCAAAGACCCAAAACTACATTCAGACAGTCACAAGGAACTCAAGCAGAATAGTGAGCTTTCAGCTCACTGCTATGGAAGAGTTGCCAAAGGTGTTGAGGAGAGAACATAAGAACTGGAGGAACCATGTAAGAAATTTTCCGAAGGCTCCCCTAGTCTCCACCTGCTTGTATCTATCATCATGATCAGGTGATGGTTTCCATTTATTTAATGGTCCTCAGTTAATTTATTTATCAAAAGCTTCTCCTGTCCTCTGAAGAGACTGGATAAAATATTAACATTCACAGCATCATGTGAGAGGGAGTTTCACACCTTAATTGTACATAGAATGAATCGTGGCCTTTGGATCACTTTGAGATTGTCACATGATAGCTCCACATGCTATTTCACAGATGTTATGTTGGAAGAGGCATGGAATAATTAGCCTTGATTTGCTTTCTCCCACAATCTTTTGGGCAATCCTGGATCTTGAACTTGGAAACTACGTAGCTCCAGCTTTTCTAGAAAGCTTAGGAGCCTGCAGGGTGTACCCAAACTCATACTCAGCCTTTGCAGCACATGCATCCTCCTTTTGCGTTCATCTATCCCCACACAAGTTCCCCACATCACGTATCTATAGTACCTTCTCCCTAAGCTCTAGTTTGGTTCTCAGATCATGCACATGTAGAGCCTGCAACATTGCTCCTCCTGGTGAGACAGTTTCTGAATGCAGAGACCACTTCATAAGCAGTTCTGCATCCCTCAGACCCTAGTGGTATGAACTGGCCAGCCTTCCTGTCCCCTATGTTACTCCAGATCACCTTGCATGGTGCAGCTTCCCATGGAGGTGGAGCTAAGTGGTGTGCACGGAGGAGAACAGTGTACAGAAGGAAAATGGGGAGGATTCAAGTTTTTCAATAATCATAGAATCATTTAGGTTGGAAAAGACCTTTAAGATCATCAAGTTCAACCGTTAACCCAGCACTGCCAAGTCCACCACTAAACCATGTCCCTCAGCACCACATCTACATGTTTTTTAAGCAGCTTCAGAGATGGTGACTCTGCCACTGCCCTGGGCAGCCTGTTCCAGTTCTGTTCTTCTTTCAGTGAAGAAATTTTCAGTGAAGAAAATTTTCCTAATATCCAATCTAAACTTCTCTTGGTACAACCTGAGACCATTACATCTCATTCTATGGCTTGTTACTTGGGAGGCATGACCAACACCCAACCACTACAACCTCCTTTCAAGTAGTTGTAGAGAGTGATAAGGTCTCCCCTCAGCCTCCTTTTCTCCAGGCTAAACACCCCCAGTTCCCTCAGCCACTCCTCATAAGACTTGTTCTCTAGATTCTTCACCAACCATGTTGATCTTCTCTGGACATGCTCCAGCACCTTGATGTGTTTCTTGAAGTGAGGGGCCCAAAACTGGGCACAGTTTCAAGGTGTGGCCTCACCAGTGCCCAGCACAGAGTGACAATTTCTGCCCTGGCCCTGCTGGCCACGTCATTGCTGAAACAATCCAGGATGCTTTTGGCCTTCTTGGCCACCTGGGCACACTGCTGGTACATATGTTGTAGACCAAATTAAAATAATGAGGGATGGGATTAACCTACTGTCAATCTTCATTTCCCTTTTTAGTCCATGGAAATATATATATATAATTTTTTTTTTCCAACCATATGGTGCCTGACTCAATTTTATTACCTGCTGGTAATGGGATGAATCTTGCTCTTCCTGGGTATAATTCATGTCATTTACAATATAGGGAGTCCAGTCAGATAAATCAGAGGAAGACATCAGCTTTGAGGACATCTACACTTCATCAGATGACTTCTGGAATAAGCTGCTCTTCATTTATCATGATTAATCACTCCAGGCTTTTTGAGCAGGGGGGAATGTCACGTTAAGGTCCCAGGCATGCTGCTTCAAGCAGGGGGTTGTTTTACAGCTCTGTGGAACACGAAACATCCAGGTTGGCTTTAGATCATGTAGTCAAGGTACTGACAGTCTAACCACACACCTGGAACTCAGTGTTTACTCACCTTCTTAGGTGGATTTTGCTCAGTGCTGTGTACCTGTAGTCCTAGCAGTATTTAGGTCAGCTATCTTAAAGTTAGCTTAGGAACACTTCATGAGTGTGGTTGGAGCCATGGTTAGGACAGGGCTTATCAAGGACTGCAAGAGCAGCAGGCACAGGGCACCCAGTCTTTGCTGTTTTGATGGTATCTACCATAGCTTGAATTTTCTGTCTAAGCAAGAGTTCTGTTCACACATGTGCCCTTAGCTCCAAGTGACCAGTTCTTTCTCATCAAAACCGTAAGAGTTAAGATAGCTCTTCTGGAGGCATTTGGGACCCTGGACCTGGAAGCTAATCACTGCTGCTCTGGAGAGTCAAAAAAGCCATTTTAGAACAGAATTTAATTTAAACATTAATTTTGTAACCCCTCATTTCAGTCCTCTCACAACCACCAAACACGGCTTAATTTTTCTCTGTAAAGGTAGCAGGATTGAGAAATGTGTGTGACCGCTAGATGGCACGAACTGCTCAAATATACTGCCCAAAAGAGTCAAAAAAGCTGAAATTTCTCTAGGAGAAGGTAGACAAAACGTACAGGAGAAAGAAGTGCTGAGGATGCTCAAAGCCCCACCACGTGCTATGAGGTTAGTTGAACTTCCTCAGAATGTCATGGGGAGGACAGGATCTCACAGAATCACACAGAAACACAGAACTGTCAGAGTTGGAAGGAACCTCTAGAGATCATCTAATCCAACTCCCCTGCTAAAGCAGGATCACCTGGAACACAACACTCAGGACTGCATCCAGGCAGGTTTTGAATGTCTCCAGAGAAAGGCACTCCACAACCTCCCTGGGCAATCTGTCCCAGTGCCCTCACCTTAGGGAAGTTTTCCCTCATATTTAAATGGAAATCTTGTGCCAGTTGCTCCTTGTTCTGTCACTGGGAACTGCTGAAAAGAGTCTGGCTCCATCCTCCTTGCACCCACCTTTTAGTACTTATAGGCATTAATAAGGTCTCCCCTCAGTCTTCTCTTCTCCAAGCTAGAGAGTCCCAGCTCTCTCAGCTTTTCCTCCTAAGAGAGATGCTCCAATCCCCCAGTCATCATTCTGTGATTCTGCAGCTCTCTGGGACTCATGCCAACAGCTTGATCAAATTGCTGGCTTTGAATGCCTCTAAATTCTACAGTTTGTTACTGCTTTGGTTAGGTTTAATTCCTGGCTCAGTTGGGCATTTGATGCAGGTGCCTCCGTGTGAGGTGGGTATCTGCTGTTTCATTTTTCTGCTTAGGAGAAAAGACAACTGGAAGTCTTTAATTTATGAATCTCTGCAGTCAAGACACCAATGTTATGACCTAATGTAGCTCTGATCTTTTTCAGTCAGCTTCAGTCTGAAGTCTGGAAAACCCCTGTTCTTGAGCTAGAAGATGCCAACTTTTTCTTTACCTTTCTTTACTCCCCATAGGGTTTATTCACCTGGCATGGTGAAAATGGGGAAGAGCAGTCCTACTAATGAGCCTTGCACTGTAAAAGAAGGGGATGCATATGTGTGAAGACAGAGCAGCACCAGGGTGCATGTGTTTGTGTGCCAACACAAAGAGATTCTTTCATATAACATGATCCATTCCAGGTGAAATGTGTGTGGAAGCTCAGCTGTTGGATCCTGCCTCTCTCCAATGTGTCTGCTCATGCTGGCCTCAGGCATGCCAGGCAATTTCATTTCCTGAGCTCCCACCCAAGGAACAGCTGCTCATCTTGCTAAGTCAGCAAAAGTCAGCATCAAACATGTCTAATGTGAACACACCTGAGTAACTGCTGATCTTGGTCTCCAACAGCATCCCCGGAATGATGCCTGCCATGTTCCTTCCAAAATCAGGAGACCATATTCCCAGGAGGGAGATAATGTGAACAATTAAGACCTCGGGCTTAATGTTCACTCACCAAGCCTAACCCCAAGTGAACCACATTAAAACACACCTTAGTCCTATTTAGCTACGTGCTGTGTCCTTATGTGCCCTTGCTGAGGAGAACACGAGCAGACCTGGCTGCTCCTAATCGCTTTGGGAAGGGCAGTGTTTTTCCCAGCTCATTCTTTCATGTCAGTTGGTTGTCCTGTACCTGCCCTAGGGTGCTGTTTTGGTCTGAGTATCCTCCTTTCACCAGATGTGTTTTGGAGCAGTTTAATTGCAGTATCTTCGCACCATCTCACAGTTTTTATTTATTCTGGCCCTCACATGTGCAATGAGAGAAGCAGAGGCTGTAGAAATGAGCTGTATACTGATCAGGAGGAAAAGAGTGAGATTTGGATGCTTTTTGTCAAATGCCTCCTGATGGTCCAATGATTATTTGAAACTGTCAGACACCTCCCCTTCCTGCCCAGCAACCACCTACCTCTAGGGTTAGCAGGTTAGTTTTGACTTGCTTTTACAGAGGTACCTTGGTTTCCCCTAGGTTTTCCAAAACAGTAGGAAAATTATCCTGTATGTATTGTTTTAAATGCTCATTTCCAGCATTTCTAAGCATATGCTGCAAGGCTTTCATTCATTCATCCACGTCCCCTGGTTAGTGAAACACGGACAGAGCAGGTTGAGAAGCAGCCCATCCTACTGTCAGTAGTGAGGGCACAGGAGGCTGCAGCCCTGCTCCTTGTGCTACTCCAGTGCACTTCTGTGTCTGAGCTAGGTAAGACATTCAAGAGCTGAAACAAACTGGACCCAGATGTGAAACACTAAAACACTTCAAATTTGTGTGTGTGTGTGTCCTTAAATCAGGACTTGGCCTGAACCATTGCTTTGAAGTCTTTCTTGATTCTCAACTGAATCAATGAACCTTCTTCCACATCGCTTTGTAATGGTGAGGAGCTGAAGATAATGCCTTGATTATCTTCTAGCAGGGACCAGATCAGCATAGCAATCATTTAGGGTGTCTCTGGTGGCCTGAACCACCCTGCCCAGCCTCCGTTCAGCTTTCTCCCATCATGTCCTCTTCTCCAGCCACATTCCCTGCAGTGCTGCCCAAATCTGCAGCTCTCATCACAGATGTGGCCACTCCAGAGGCTCTTGTGTCTACCAGTGGTTGACTGGTTCCAGTGGGAGAAGGACTGGCCAGGGTTTTGATTCCTTCCCTCCTGCTGGCAATGCCAGAAGGGGCCTGCATGTGAACATGGTGTGGCCTCAGCCTAAGTCTGAGCCATCTATTTGCTAAAAGGGAGTTCCAAAGGCACTGACTTTGTTGTAACTTCCTTTTACTCCATCTCCAACTCCCTACATCCCTTCCAAATGGGAAACAAGCACCTTCCTGCTCCTCCATTACACATGCTAGATTTGGATGACATAATTTTCTCAGGACATATGCTTTTAGTGGACAAATGCTTTTAGGTGGATGCATGTGTGTCTGTCCAGATGGAGAAACTTGAGTGGCCCAAAGGTGTGTTTATATATCCCAGAAAGGCCAGAGAGACATTGAGCCACTCACTGGGCTGTCACTGCCATGGAGTGGAGCTGGTGAAATCCAGATGGAAAGCAAAAAGAAAATACAGTGTTCAGATTCCTAAAAGGCTTGTGTGTGCAGCACCTAGAACCTGCAAAACGAGAAAAAGAACCCCAAACAAACAGAAGGAGAGGAAACGTGGGTCTCTGGGATTTAAGAACTTACTGCTGGATTAGAAGAACAAAGTAGCAAATACACCTGATTTGGGGTTAGGTGAGCACTGCAGATGCAAGTTCCTGTGTGCCTGGGGATGAGACATGCCCTGTCTATGCCAGCTGGCACAGAGGTGGCTGAGGGAATGTCCCTGACAGCTGGCAAAGCCATGGCTGGGGGGGAATGTCCCTGGCACCTGAGCTCTGGGGATCCAGCAACCACCTTCACCCTGGAGCTGGCCAGGGAGGAGAGGGCTCAGCCTCTGGGAAGCAGAGGGAAGAGCAAGGGGATCTCCCCAGCTTTGCCCAGATGGGAAAAGGAGTCTAGAGGACAAGAGAGGAGGGTGAAAGTGTGGATCTTTGTCTTTGCTGGTGGGGAGGCACCTGGGTGCCCAGAGGGGTGCCAAGATGAGAGTGTGGAGGGAGCCCTGCCCTGCTCCAGGATGACAGGCCCTTGGGGCAGCTTTCACAAGCAAACCAGGGCTCTGCAGATGGAGGAGCCTCCACCCTCACCTTCAGAGAGGGCAAAACTGAAGGATTTTACCCCTCCTGGGTTAAGCACCCCAGGCCAGTAGGTGGATAGGAAGGTGTTTATTAACACGGACGTTAACCTGGGCACCAGCCCCTCAGGTGGGCACCGTGTGGCAGCGTCCTCAGCCCTGTCCCCCCACTGGAGGCCACCACGGGGCTGGGGTGCTGCAGGTACCAACATCACAAAAAGCAGCACCCCAAGGACACCCAGTGCCACCTCTTCTCTGCTGCAGAAGGCGAGATGGGGGCTGAGGGCAGCACGGAGAGGGCAGTGGCTCACACCTGGTGGTCCGTGCCACCTCCAGCTGAGGGGAGCAGCTGGAGGAGGGAAAAAACCCTGCCAGGATCTCCCGCAGCCCCTGAAGCCGCCCTGAGTGGAAAAGGGGCCGGTCCTGAGCTGGGAAGGAGGAGGAGAGGGTGGATCCTCTTCACAGGCAGCCGGGCAGGCAGGGCAGGCAGCAGCTGCAGCAGCCCCGGCCTCCCTCTCACCTGTGGGGTAGGAGCAGGTGCTCCCTCTCCACCATGATCCTTTGGCTATGGCTCTGCTGGGGCTTCTCCACCTCAGCAGGGCAGCCCGACTCGGAGCTGATGGCGAGGTACCTGGAGGAGAAGCTGCTGGCAGACTACAGCATCATGGAGCAAGTAGGTTTCAAGTTGGTCGTCGTTTGGGAGGATCTGGTGGCCGGGGCTGGTTTGTTCCATCTCAGCCACCAGTATCAACACGCAGGGCAGTTTGCTAAAGCTGCATTTGTTGCACCCATCCCTGCAGCGGCTGCTTGGCTCCGTGGGTGCTTGTAATAACGAGCAAGGTACTTGTTGGGAATGTAAAGCCAGGAGAGTCTTGGCACCCTCCTGTGCTGGGTGCTACTGCCTGGGGATGGGTGCAAAGCTGACCTCCCCGTAACGGTGCTAACCAGGCATTTCACAGGGACAAGGGAGTTAACGCAGTGTCCTGGCCACCTGCCAGGCTGAGTAATCCCGAGTATTTCAGGCTCGGAGGAAAGTTTTTCTGCCTGTGGTCTCGGTCTTACTGTGCTTGATTTTTAACTCGTGCTGGATGAGCTGAACCACATGAGTTTCAGCTTGTAAAATGCTTCTTAACCAGGAGAGAAAAAAATATATATATTCTGTAGGTGAGGGCTGTTATGTTGTGTCATTGTGTGGCTTAGATATTCTGGAGAAATAGGACTGAAAAGCTAATGAACTCTTTACAAGTTAGCAAGAGAGATTTAAAAGGCTAATCTTCAGATCTGTGCTCACACCTTCAGATTCGTACCAGCCAACATATGTGGCTTTGGGTCACTTAGGGCATCCGTCAGTTACCTGAATTTGATCAGGTCAGAGAAGCTCTGTAGTGTCTGAGACATTCCTGTAGGACTGGCTGATACAAAGCAGGATCTGTGGAAGGTCTATGCCTTGCTGGAGGGCAGGTGGGATACCCGAGCATGTCTGGAATGTCAGTGAATGCCTGTATTGGGATTTTTCTGCCATACCATAGGCAGAAAGAATCAGAGTTTTACATATGTATCTGTACCCATCTTAGAGTTGGTCACTCAGTCTCTCATCACACCCAAGCTAGAGTTGCACCCTACAGAAATGCCCATGTCTCTCCACTACAACTTTGCAACTCACTCAGCAATTTCACTGTCAACCCTAGTTACCATGAAAACATATTCCTGGTTGGGAAGTTACACCACAAACCAACATTTTCTTGTGGACCCACTTGTTCAAGTGGGAGAGAATATTTCCACCATTGTTCTTCCAGTGGGATGGTGTCTGGGTGCACTCACATATCTGCTTTAAGGGGGAAAATCCGTTGTGAAGCTCAAGCAACTTGCTCACAATGTTGAAATAACCTGGCTAATCTTGCTTGAGGCACATAAGGGTGTTTTCACTGGAGCTGTGTTGCTGCCAGATGAGTGGCAACAGTAACTTCCAGTAGAAAAGCAGAGATGTATAAATAGAAGTCATGATCTAGTCCCCTGTGGCAGCCAAGTCAAGATGAGGGCAAGTCTATCCTCACTGAACACATGAGCCAGGTTAAGAACAGGCAGGTGTTTCCCTAGATCAACATAGTAACTCTAAACAAATCTCTGAGACATTCTGGAGAACATATAAAGCCACATAACTGTAATATTCTGGGAGGATCTTCCTAGACAAAACCAAGTACAGTCACAGGTCTTTGCTGGATTGTGGTTTTTGCAATAAATGTGGATTGTTGGCTCATCCAATGGTTGACCACTCTGCTAAGGTAGTTGACAAGGCTGCCAGTTATTACCATTGCCTAGAAGTAATTCTTCAGGAGAGCTCTTCACAGGCAGTTGAGTTGCTACTGCCCAGTTTATTCTCCATATACCAGGTCAAGACTAACAGATGGCAACAGTTATGGGCTCACTACTAGCAGTTATTGGGCTTTCATGAGTGCTTTGGAAGGCTTGAAAGCTAATGGTTGAGGGCAACTTGGAAATTGTTCCATTACCTGATGCTAGTGGAGCTAGCTGGTTCAAAACACTTTGGTGGATGGATCAGTATCATAAGCCCTGCATTACTGACTTGGTGGTAATAATGAAGCCCTAGGAAACAGAATAGTGTTACCTGGTGATCCTTAGCTACTCACAAATATCTACTGGTTATCCTCAAGACTTTAGAAGGTAGCTTTTTGAAAGAACCAATTCATACAAAGCCTTCTCATGCAAATAAGCAAGCAAACAAAATGGATGTGTGGTGGGGAAAGATAAAACCAGTAAACAAATTTCCAGTTCTACCGATTAGCCAGTAAAACCACTGTGACCATTCCATACAGGACAACAGGTGGATTTGTTCCAAGAGGTAACCTTTAGTAAAAAAAGTACTGAGGGTCACTGGCCTTTCTTCCCTGCTTCTGCTTCAAGCAGAATCAAGTTCACAGACATGTACTGAAGAACCTACAGTGATGGAGACTCTGCAGCCTCTCACAGCAGGCTCCTGAGGTGATTTATTTGCCCAAGACAACAGACCCAGATAGAAAGTTTTTTTCCAAAATTCAAACTACAGAGAATTCCTCTCCTCTCTGTTGAGAACTTCCCTAGGGAGCTGCTTTTCTTTGGTTCCAATTTTACAACATGTTGGCTTAAATAATGAAGAGAAAAATAAAGATGCTAGCAGAGAAGATTGTTTAATTTCTCCGCTGGGCTTTTCTTCCTTAGCTTTGCAACACATGATATAAACACACTTAAAGTCATCTCTTTGGCAGGGAGGGCTGTTATTTCAGTGTAAATCAACAGAAAGGGCAAATCAGGTAAAAAGATATCACTGCATTCTTCTGCTCTCTGGAGTTTCACCAACATTTTAAGAAGTTACTTGGCTTCCCTCATTGATGAGAGATTTGTAATCTCTGTTATGGGAGGGATTTGATTTGGAAATGTTGCTAAGCTGAGATTTACCCCACGTGCAGGGAAGAAATCAGAGGAGTTGTTGTTGTGAAAGGCAATACATTGCATTGTCATAGGTGAAGCACTTCATTTCATCATAAAATCTGTGGCTGAGTTTAAATGTCTTTATTGCCTGTCTGCACATAACAAGTGCTTTTCTGTCGCTGTGCAATAAATCCACAGTATTGGTGGAGAGTTTTTAGGCAACAGATCAGCTGTTGGGGTACTGTCAATAAAGGTAAAGCTAACACTTAAAGGTAACATTAATTTACACAAGTTCTCCTGGGGAGCAGGTCCAAACAAGCAGCAGGATGGGGTTCTTCTTGCTGATCCCCACCACAGGGGTGCTTGGTGTTAACTCGTTGGCTGTTCAAGCTCCAAGCAGCCACGCTGTGCTGAGCTGAGGACAGGTTCAGGTGACTGGTCTTGTTGTGCCCTCAGCCCTGTCCCTGCCCAGTGTCTGTAACCCCTCAATGGGTGCAGAGTGTTGTTGCACTGATAAAGACCATATCTGGAATGAGGAGTAGGCTTTGACTTTTAGTTGCTCAAAGATGCAGATGGGCCCTGCATTGCATTTCATGAGCATTGTTGACCTTCCAGCTGCCTTTCTCATCATGTGTCATATACCATGTAAAAATCAGTGACACAGACCCCTTGTGTGACTCCACATGAGGCTGTAAAAGAATACACTTACAGGGCCAAGACATATAGTGTCCAGGACTTGGGCCAAAGGCTGAGGTTCCTGTCTTCATATAGAGAGTTTCTTGACAAGTAGCACTTGCAAAACACACTGTACCTCCTCGCTTGAAAGAGCCACATTCCACTGCTGAGCTTTGATCAATGGGACTGTTAATATGGAAGAGATTCAGGTTTTAATTTTAACCAGAGGAACATTTGAACCTGGCCATGGGTGACCAGTCACACAAACCCGTGTCTGGATTGAAACAAGTGACACGTCTTCTGTAAGTTGACCAGGCTCCACTAACTCCCTTAACTCTTTGCAGGTCGCACGCCGTGTTCCAAGACAGGCCAAATTTTTGCAGAGGCTGGTATGTATGACACATTTTACCCCATGGGAATTACATATATGTGTACATCTCTGAGCCCAGGAATGAACTATGTCAGTGAATGATGGTAGAATGAGATTCTAGGTTAAAAAAAGTAAGCTTCATTTTGATAAATGCAACAGGTACAGGTTCTTCTACTACTTCCCAATTCTTCTTCTTGACCCCAGATTTTGAGAGTGAACATCCAATGTTGCAAACCTCAACCATGCAGTGAACATTAGCCTGATGAAATCTCATTGGATTTGAAGAGAAAGGGAGAGTTTGCTTTAAAGTTTGAAGATCTCTGTTGTTCTCTGTTGATGCAGAGGCCAAAATTTACTGAAGAAAGGAAGAAAACAAGGAAACCAACATTATTCTTTCAGCATGGCAACCTAAGCTTTAAGGTGTAAACCTGTAATCATCAGATGTACAACAAATCTGTGAAATCTGGGTATATTCCTGCACTGAAGGTTGCCCAGCTTAGATCAGAACCTTGGTTAAAGCGGCAGCCAGTAAAATAGCTGTTCACAGCCAGCTATTTTTCTGTCTTTTCTGAGGTCTGGGGGCTTCCCAGTTGAGAACTGGAGGAACTAATTTCACACACGGAGCAGCCATCACACGTTAATAGCTCTGGTCCCTTTGATCTTTGAAAGATGTGAATCATCATCCTAGAGGAGAACAGATCTCAGTCTTATTACCAGTTTAGTACTTCAAATCTGAGATACAGTCAATTTGTTTTGATGAAAGCAAGTGATAAAGGTAAAAAAACAGAGTGTATTTCATTGATCTCCAGTTCTCTTCTGTCTTTCCAAACATTTGATGTAAACAAGTATAAAATAATTTGTTTGGCAAGAAAATTTCAGCTCCCAGTTCATCATAATCACCAGGACACCTTCATAAAGAATCCAGCCAAAGTGCCTCATAGCAATGTGCTAATCTGCCACCTTGGAGCTTTATTTTTAATAGGGATAATAAATCACAGTAATAATACTATTAAACAAATGATTTGTTTTGTTTTTTGTTTGTTTGTTTGTGCTGCCTCTCATCTTCTGAAGGCCTTAATAAAAAGCAGAGAAAACAAGCAGGCATTTGCACAGATGTCAGAGCATCATGCATTGATGGATTGTGCAAGAGCTCCAGGGAACACACAAGAACAACAGACTGGAACTTGGGCTGCTTGCCAAGCCCAGCCTAGCAACCTGTTTGGAAACTGCATCTGCCCCCAGCATTTATATTTGCTATATACAAGGAATAGCAGATCCCTTCCAGAGATGGGGAGATGAATCAATTCTTTTATCCTCAGTTGTATGTGATACCCTTTTTCAGTGATTTCTTTCTTCAGCAGCAACTCTGAAACACCAGGAAGAAGCAGAGGTGTAGAATGTCTCTTTTAATTTGGTTTTTCCTTTCCTCAGTCTGTGAGGTTATCAGAATTGGAGCTTGTTCAGTGGGATAGAGAAATATGACAGAGATCATTTGAAGCCAGCAAGTATTAGATTTAAAAAAAACAAACCTAAGTGATGCAGTTCTTTGTATAAAATATCATTAAGCTGTGGGACAAGATGTTGTGGATGCTAAAAGCTTTGTAAAGTTGTAGAAGAGAAATCAACAGAGGTTTACTAAGCACAAAAACACCATCTTTGGGTCAGGAGTTCCTTCAGCCACAAATGACTAAAACCAGAATATTTCTGTGTAGTATCAATGCAGGTTGGACTGATTTTACACTTTTTACATTTATTTAAGTTTGCACTATTGATCTCTGCCAGTGATAGGCTACAGGGTTAAAATTTCTGTTGTTCTTACCCAATACAATTATTCTTATAGTCCTGTCATAACAAGAGTAAGTCCATGTCCTCTGTGATATTCTAAAGACTTTCTGACTTCAGATTAATCCATCTCTGCATTCACAGTGTTGGACTCTGTGTCAGACCTGTCACTGCAGAACCACCTTGTATCTCAAGTGAAAGGTAAAGGACTTGAGCTGTCCACTATGTTTGAGCCCACAACTTATGACAAAATGCAGAACATGGAAATGGATGCAGAAGATTTGGAAACAAATAATTTGCTGTCCTGTTATGAAATCTTCTTTGTGTCTTGCTATTCCATAGCCAATTAGTGCTGTAGAAGACTGAATGGAACATCAGCTCAATATATCTGGAAATGTTTCCAGAACACTACAGATCAAAATCCCCCATCCTCTTCTAGACACTGGGCCTGGAAAAACATGCTTTTATGGCAAGAAAGGTCCTAAGAAGGGCAGCATCTAGTTCTAATTAACAGCATTTGAGTAAAAACTATTAGTAGCCTAAGGGAGAGACGTGAGATCTGAGCAGATGTGTTCCAGTCTAGGTCCATTGCTCTGAGCTGTGTGAAATCAGTGAGACAAATCCCTCCCTAAAAGTGCTAATTTCTTGCTGCTGTGCTCCATGTGAGCTGAACTAAGCAGGATGTTCATGGACAGAGAGCACACCACACATTCTCCAGCTGTTAAAGATATCTATCATGATTAGTTTCATCTGAGACACATTTATCAGAGTCTTCCCAAGCCTTGAAAGTGTAGGCAGGTGGGGCTTTATTCCAAGTCTCCTAATACTTGAATATTTGCTTCCCATGGATCCTCATTCTTCCATTTGCCTGGAATTCCCTAGCCCAGCAGCTTCATTAGTTGGATGCTCATTTATTACTGCTTCTGGTGCCATCAGCTACTGCATAAATGTTCCTGTTTCATACTTACTCATACAACCACTTGTTCCCTTTTTTAAGCCATTTGTCAAAATTATTTTTGTTCAGAAAAAAAATGCCCTGTAAGTGCAGCTGAAAAGCATGTTTTTCTCTTCAAAAGTCTTACATGTGACTTTTTATCAACCTCAAGAAGAATCTCACTTCGCTTGGCTCAGTGAAGTTGTTCTGTTTGCAATGTATGTTACCCTTTTAGTTTTATCCTTCAGCTTTTGAGGGTTCTGTCTTTGACTGCTTAAGGCAAACACAGGATTTTGTCTTTTTTAATGTGGACTGCTTATGGTTAAATGCACTGAAGTCTTCCAGGAAAAAAAAAACACAACTGTTGAGCTCCATGGAGATGTTGCTGTCAAAAAATAATGATCGACTGGAGAGCTGCTCCAACTCAGGACTTGTGCACAAAAACACATTCCCAAGAAGCAGAAATTGGCTTTTAGCTTCCATTGCTACGTCACGTGTCATTCACTGAAGTCTCGGCTGCTTCTCTGCTGAAAACAATCCAGTGGGGGCTAAAAGTCTTAAAATATTTTACTTGAGACATCATGGTGTCAGTGTTTCTTATTAAATCTCTTCCATCCATTGGCTGAGACCTCCAGGATGGATTCTCAGTGGAGGAGGACTCAGTCAACTCCATTGACAACTAACTTAGGGACCTCATTGTATGAATCTGAAGATGCTGCTTCATGCACAGTGACTTCAGTCTTTCAAGAATTCTTTCATCTGCTCTTCTGGGCGGTCAATAGGGCAGTTTCTCTGACATAAGTTCTGGGCCCTACGGGGAAATATTTTGAGCTTCTCTTCTCAGGCCACAAGGGACTGTTCCTGATCCTCTCACATGGTCAGAGTTGAAGGGTGAATTTAGGATACAGATGGATTTTATCAGCGCATTTCACAACATAAAGGCTGGCACAATCAGACCTCTCATCCTGCCTGGACCCTTCCCAGGCATTGGGGGATGACTGTGGCCTTTGTCCTTGTGTTTGCACAAAGGCAGTGACATGTCTCTAGTTTACCTTTTGCAGCTCACCTGAAATGTTTAGGACAAGCCCACCTTGCCTGCTGTTGGCTGTTTATCATATGGAGTCTAACCATAGAATGGCTTGGGTTGGAAGGGACCTTAAAGATCATCTAGTTCCAACCCCTTCATGGGCAGGGACACCTCCCTCTAGACCAGGTTGCTTAAAGCCCCATCCAACCTGCCCTTGAACATTGCCAGAGATGAGGCATCCACAACATCCATGGACAACCTGTTCCAGTGTCTCACCACCCTCACTCTAAATTTCTTCCTAATGTCTAACCTGAATCTATCTTCTTCCAGTTTAAAACTGCTGCTCCTTGTCCTGTTTCTACAAGCCCTTATAAAAAGTCCTTCTCCAGCTTTCTTGTAGGCCCCCTTCAGTTACTGGAGGGCATCTACAGGGTTGCCTTGGAGACTTCTGCAGGCAGAACAACCCTCTTATCTTTTTTGTGACCTTCCTCTGGGCTCAAACTAGGAGCTCCATTTCCTTTCTGTGTTGGGGGCTAATACTAATAGGGTGATTATTTGCTTGAGCATATTAATTATTAAACCCAGTGAAATACTGAAAATGGGTGAGTTATCTATCAGTCAGTGTTACCAGGTAACCTTTGGATGCCTACAGGAAACCAGGCCTCGGATGTCTGAATTCACTGTGAAATCCACCATCATTTCTCGATATGCTTTCACCACGGTGTCGTGCACGATGGTGAACAGTGGATCTGAGGCACGTGAAGCTGTGTTTGAGATGCAGATCCCAGCTGCAGCCTTCATCTCCAACTTTACCATGTAAGTAAGTAGTGCTGACAGCTATCTCCCATCCCACAGGCAGCTCTCTGATGTTTCAAAAACTGGCTAATCTGGAGTAGGACTCTGTCAAGGCCTTTTTGCACTTCTTCGGGAAAAATAAAACCACACACATGATATGCTCCATCTGAGGCTTGTTGTGTCCCCAAAGCATAGAGCATGTCCTTGAATGACAGGATGCTAAGGTTCAAGTCCTCAAGGCACACGAGGAAGAAAATAATTCTGTTTCCCATCCAATTGTCTTTTAACAACTTCCTTCACCTCCTGTCTCCTTGATTGGCATAAAAAAAAATCTCTCCTAGCCCTCAGAAATATTTCAAATTAAAGTTTCAGCAAGACTAGCACATGATCTTGCCAAACTTACTGTAGTGCCTAAGAAGCTCGTTGTTCCACGTTCTCCATATTGTTACTGGAAGAGGAGAGTCAACTCCAACTAGTAGAGAGGTTAACTTGCTGCTGTAGGTGCTAGTCATTCTCTGTGTATAACAGATCAAGCAGAGGGCAATGAAGCTCATACTGAAATAACTCACCAAGGAATAAATTAACCTCTGGGTTTCAAAAATGTTTTTGGTTTGGTCATGCTCAGAGCCTCCTGTGTGTAGATGTCAGAGGCCACAACTTTGGACCTGACTATGGCAGGTAGGGGAAAGGCTCTTTTAGGAAGACTTCCATTTGAGCTGAATAGGAGGAAAAATGGTCTTTTGCTATTGGCCAGTCAAGCTGAATGTTAAGGGCTGTTTCCTTATGCAATCCATGGCCCTGTAACTCATTGCCAGAGAAGAGCATTTTAGTCAAGAAGATGGGTACTTGAGAGCAGTCATCCTGAATATTGCCATGGGTGTTGAACCAGATGGACCTGAGACCAATAAAAAACCAGTGCTGGTTTGGAATCTTGGCTTTTGCTTTGCTTTCTAGTTTCTATCCTTATTCTTTGGACATAACTTACTGAGGTGACATTTTAGAGAGGTAAAATGCCTGACTAAAATTATGCTCTGCTGGTCTAACCAGCCAAGGCATTTCTAAGTTGGCTTCTGCTCATTGACTTGAGTGGACATAAGGAGCACAGCAGCAGCACATCAGGCCTATGAGCCTTTCTATAGTGAGCTGTAGTGTATGAGTGCAGGGTGGTAATGCTGACATCTCTGGTCTCTCCAGGTTCATTGGCAACAAGACTTACTATGGGGAGGTCACAGGGAAAGACAAGAAACACAGCAGCGATGACAAAGCAAGGCAGAAGAAACCTCCAAGTCCCACAGATGGAAGGTAAGTGTTGTGCACTTGGCTGTGTTCTGGGAAGTGATGTACTCTCTTCTTATCTGTATTTGCACAGAATCATAGAATGCCAGGTTGGAGGAGATCATCTTTCTAGGTACTACGATAGTTGATATGAGATGGCTCGGCACCCTGTCAAGCTGAGACTTAAAACTGTCTGATGGGGGGGAATCTACCACTTCCTTTGGGTGACTATTCCAATGTTTGACTGTTCTCATGGTGAAAAATTTACCTCTTGTGTCCAATCTGAATCTTCCAAGGAGCAACTTGTGCCCATGACCCCTTGTCTTTTCCATGTGACTCTTTGTAAATTGGGAGTCTCCATCTTCTGTAGACACCCTGTAGGCACCATTTTGGTGGCTGTGCATACTCATCCAGGGATTCATAAAAAGCAGCAGTTAAATAGAGTGTAATCTGCTCTACTCCAAGTCATGTAAAATTGCAAGTGGTCTTTTCTAGTCCTGTTACACATTTTCACTTCCTAGATGTTTCAGGATGTACTGGAGAGGGAAGAAATCTTGTTCTTTCCTGGATAACAGGTAGGAAAATTAGAGCACACCAAAATTCAATGAGTTATAACTCCAAAGCTACAAAGTTGGCTAGTGGTAGAATCACAGGTAGCTTTTTGCAATCATGTTTACTTGCCCTGCTCTCAGTGCTTGATTATTTTTAGTCCTCTTGGCAAAGCCCTGGCAGAAATTCCCATCCCTTCAATGGTTTAAAGCCTATGTGTTCACCTGAATGCATTTCTTCAGCAGCACTATGGGCTATTGTCCCAGGTGCCCAAATCCCCCCAAATGTCTTCTCAAAGAGATGCACTGTGGGATGGATTGTGTTGCTCTGGAAAATCCTGCATTATTTCCACTTACCTGGGACAGTAGCACTGGTCCAACATAAACACATGATCAGGAACAGCTAAACAGACGATGATTTTCAGGTCAGAAAAATTATCAGCTGTGTGGAGGGAGAGATCTGAACTAATGAGTAGTATGTGGAAGGAGAATAAAGGTTTATTTTCTCTCTTTCATAGAAAAAAAAACAGAGAAAGCTGAATGAGATTATCACGTCAGGTTCAAACAATCCAAAATAAGGGATTAGTCACATAAATCATGCTTCCTGCCACTGGAAATTGTGGATGCCAGATTTAATGTAGGTTAAAAAACTGAGTAGACAAACTTATGGTAGGAAAACTTACAGTAAACCTTTAGTAAAGGATGCTGTCTCAGGTTCCAGACACAGACTGGCAGAACCTGAAAGAGTGAAGAGAAATCACCACATTTCTTTTGTCCTGCTCTGCTGCATCCTCTTCTATAGGTTATTACTACTTCTGATTGTTAGACCACTGATATGACCTGGAGATGTCATTCCAACTACCCTAAAGGTAAAATATATTACCCCAACAGTAAAAAAAATAAAATCTTTTTCATATGCATTAGGGAAATCAAAGTCTCAAATACTTTTCAATACTCACTGAATTGTGAAAATCTCTCATCAATGAGTTCTGAAGTTACCCCTACATGGCATTAATCTGATATGACAGAAATCTGACTGTCTCTTGGGTGCTGGGTGACTAATGGCACACTGTGATGTTGCAGAGTCCATGGTGGCAAAGTCAAGAATTTAATATGGATCTTGAAAATCCTCTGTGCAAGAAACCAAGAGACCAGCTTTCCTCTGGTCCTCTTCCATGTTACATCTGTCTGTCATATTTCTCTCCCTAAGAAATCTTCTAATTTTTTGTGACCTTTCCTCTGGTGGAAACCTCCTATGTGCCCAATGCATTGTGAAACATTAGGATGTTTTCATTATTGCTGCTTTCACGTATTCAATGATAAGAAATACTTTTATTGGACCAACAAAATCCAGATTCATCATTCACTGGAGGAGGTGGTGTGTGATGTGGATGGGGTGTGAAGATGTCTTTGGATTTTCCTTCCAGGGAGAATGGCTATGAGACATTCAAAGCTTCTGTCTTCATTCCTCGCAAGATGCAGGCCAAGTTCCTACTGCATTATGAAGAGCTTTTGCAAAGGAGACTGGGCAAATATGAGTACACAGTCAGCATCCGGCCCCAGCAGCTGGTGGGGAGGTTACGAGTAGAGGTCAACATCCTGGAAAACTCAGGCATAGTTTCACTGGAAGTGCCTCCTCTTCGAAACAGCAAGAATAAAGGCAATGGGAAAGCTGCAGGTAAGGAGACCTTTTATGACCCATGCTTCTGCTACTAGTGACTTAATCACTTCTCAAAAACTGGTCTGGCAGCATTGAGTGCTCAGACTGGACTGGAAGTGTTGGGTGTTCTCCAAGGCAACCTCAGACAATTGGGCAGACTGGTGTTGCATTCACTTTCTCTGTGCTCCAAATGAGGCATTCAAATACTCCAACATCGTACTGAAGCAACATTGTCTACAATCAGGGCTATACTAGAAACTAGAAGAAGATCTCATGAAGACAACAAGAAAAATGAATATTAGCAGCTCATCAGGCTTAAATTCTTCTGGAAAATTCCAACTATAACTTTATTTAGAAAGAAATATTTTTTACATTCCCTTCTTCACTCTTGCTGCAATTTCTGCATGACAGGTAAATTCCCCCCCAGAGGTGGCTGCATTTGAGTGACAAGCAAGTCTCTAAGCATTGCAGGCCACCAGCAACTCCTGTTCAGAGATCAGTCACTGGCAGGGCAACCTCCAGGTTCATGAAGGCTGGTATAATGGCTACAGATGGAAGGGAATTCAGGATTATGGACACAGTGAGGTTCAATGGTGGGAATTCAGTCTCATCATAAAGGCTGATGCCGTTTGTTCTGGTTTTTTTGTAGATAGTTGTGTCTATGTGGAATCTGTGCATAAGCATGTGGAAACTTTGAAGCTGAAGGAACATGGGGCTGATCCCACTCAACTCAATAGGATTTTTTTTCCTATTGTCTTTACGAGCTTTGAACTGGACCTTCAGGCCTTGTGCTCGGCACTTGAACAGGCTCTTTGCTGGCTCCACATCTCCTGGGAACTGTTTATTTTAAGTGGATTGTTTTTTCCATCCATCCATGCCAAGGCTGATAGGAAATCCTGCATTTTAGAACATGGGAAATTCCAAGAGGAAAATCCATGTTTTGCCAAAGCAGTAAGTGCTGTCCGAGTAGTATCTACTCTTACCTCCAACTGCCCTCTCTTGCTGTGCAGACAGTGTAAAGCTAATTTTTCTAGTGTAAACTAACAGTCAGGAGCACAGGATACTGTGATTGCTACATGTTTACATATTGAAAAAAAACCCTCACCAAAAAAAGAGGGTGAGTCTGACCTGGAAGCAGGATGTGGAGTCTTGTGGGACTGGATCCTCAGTTTCTGTAAGTGACATACTGCCAGTAAAATCAATGGAGCTGTTCATGTCTGCCAGGTAAAGACCTTACAGTCCGTGAACTGGAGTTAAACTGTTCAGTGTGATCCTACTGATTTCTTCCAAATGACAGTGAAATCAAGGCTCTCAGTGACTTGGACTACCTTCAGACCAAGGTTCATACAGCTCATTGGTCTCTCTGCTGCATGGCCAGGCACTGTGTGATGAATGTGCTCTGCCCCTCATCAGGAGGGACAGGAAGACTTCTCCACCTATCAGGGAGTATCATACTGCATTGTGGTGTGTGGTTTCCTGCAAAACATCTGGCATTGTTCAAGGTTGGAGACAAACTAAGCAGAGCACACACGCTCTTCGTCTGGTATGGAAATTACTATATGTAAGTGACACACAAAGAAAAA
Source organism: Chaetura pelagica (assembly GCF_000747805.2). Classification (NCBI taxonomy): domain Eukaryota; kingdom Metazoa; phylum Chordata; class Aves; order Apodiformes; family Apodidae; genus Chaetura; species Chaetura pelagica. The sequence continues at coordinate 6,265,426 of NW_009953811.1, forward strand.
TCTCATAGCTTCCTATCCAAATGGCAACCTTAGAGCACTGATCATTCTTGGCAACATGCTTCAGATTTTAAACAGCTCATATAAAAATGAGCCCAAGTTCTAACATTCCATAATCCTCCCTAGCCAGTTAAATGTACATAAAACAGATGTCTCATTTCAGGATGAAACTGAAACTCATATTCCCTGTGCTCAGAATTCAATTGCAGGCTCTTTCTATCTGGAACCTCCCTATACACTTGGTGAAATCTGTTTGCTGTGGTCAAAACACTGCTATGGAAGTCACTGAGATGCCAAACACACTTTTGGGGTCCATCATGGGCAGTCAGGAGTGGGTCATATCTCTGCCAAGTCAAGTCTTCACTGGTACTCAGGTGTGTGTCACTCAGGTGGGTGTGTAGGGATAAAGAATTCAGTAGGTTTGCTGAGCTTCTTTCTGACCACAGAATAATAGAAAGGTTTGGGTTGGAAGGGCCCATAAAGATCATCTAGGTCCAACCCCCCTGCATGGGCAGGGACACCTCCCACTAGACCTGGTTGCTCAGAGTCCCATACAACCTGCCCTTGAACACTTCCAGGGATGGGGCTTCCACAGCTTGTCTGTGTCAGTGTCTCACCACCCTCATAGTGAAGAATTGGTCTAAGGGAAGGACAGGTTGCTTTGGATGGGAGAAATTTATTGCTTGTGATGTCTTCTGGACAAGAAGATCAATCACTCTGAGAGCAGATAACAGGAACTTCCTGCCTTCCGAGACAAAAGTGGAAACCACAGAAATACTCCTAGGGAGGGCAAGGCCAAAGAAAGGAGCATTTCACTTGGAAACCCACTGTACTTCAGCCAGCTATCATCTCTCAAACTTGATCCAGAAAACAGAACATCTGACTTGCTAGATGCTCCCTCCAAAGCCTTCTTGCTCATGGCTCCCAAAGACTCAAGAGATCTGTACATGCAGCTGCATCTCCAGGGAAGGCTATGGGGTTGCTTTTAAGTGAAAGATGGGTAAATTGCATGCCAGGTCACAGTGGCTGCTTGGCAGACAGTCTGCAAACTCGGAGCAAACCAAGAAAAAGACAGTGCCTGGTCTCTGCTTGGACTCCTGTGGCTTAAAACTCTTCAGTATCATTTAACTGGAGAACGTGGTACCAGTCCAGTAAATAGGTGACTAGCAAAGGATGCCAGACCAGGTGCTGCCATATTGTCTTACCTAGGGTGCCCCAAATGAGAGGTCATGACTTAAAAAAATGACCAAATAAGGAATGGAGGCCTGCACATTGGAAAATGGTACTGGCTGGCTGGTTTGATTTTAGATATATCACAAAAACTCGCTTCCTCTATTTCCTGTGTCTACAAAGCTGTTTGTAGTATCTCACAGCTAATGACAAGATGTGAGATTTTGATAGAAATTAATAAATTGCCTTGAGAATATCGAATGAAAAATGCATTCTGAAAACAAGCAATCAGTTAAATGGCATTCTGACTACTACGTCCAAAGTGCCACCAACATGAAGCCCTTGCTGAGGATGGGAAGTAGCTTCACAAGTCATTTAGATAATTTTGATTCTGACTGGCCTGAATAAGCAACTAGATTCCTTTTCTGAGTACAGGTCCTGAAGATCCGGTGTAGGATAGGCAAATTAAATTGAAAATCAAATATTTGGCTTTGGAGTCATCACCAGTGACTGCTGTTCATAACTGAAATGCCAACCTTTTGTGGCAATAAACTCTGCTAGCAAAATGAATGGAAAAAAAGAAAACCAATAGTTTAGATGACCAAAAGTGGAGGAATTGCTGATCTGCCTTTATTTCATGGACCAAACACCAATTTGTGGTGCTTCCTACATGCTGTCTATAGAGCCAACGTACCATGCAGGAAACATAGTGATGATCGTTCAGGATTTGTATTCTTGACTCCCTCCAAACTGCTTGTACCCATAGAGTTTATGATGAACAAAAGAGACAAAACTCAAAGACCTATAGACAGAAGATGTCCCTGATGAGAAAGAGTGAAGGACACTTTTTTTTTTTTTTTGCCATTTATAAACCAGTGCAGAAATCACAGCACTGAGAGCAGAAGTAGTTAAGAGTCCAGTTCTGCCTGATTTTAACCGTAAGGGCCCAAGATACAAAGATTGGACTTGGTTCCACAACTTCCCAGCTCTACTCTAGACAGAGGCTCTTGGAAAGTCCTGCGTACATCCTCTCTGAATATGGAGCAGAGACAACATGATGACAGGTCTTCCCAGGACATTTCCTTTGTCAGTGACTCCTGTGCACACAGCTCCATCTGGGAGCTCTGTTTTTCCCAAAGGAAGGTATGTTTTGGAAAGTGATCTTTTGGTGTGTGCAGGTGTTGTCTGCTGTCACATACAAACACCCAAACAGGAGACACTGAAGCAGATGATCCCAGTCTTCCCTGGTTACCACAGAATGGAGCCATTTTCTGAATGATGTCCTACCCAGCATCCTGAGGGTTGACTGTCTTCAACCTCTTCTTCCAGCACAGTGTGGGAACTAGTCATGAACTTAGTCAGGGAGACACCAGGCTGCTTGAGAATGACTATTTCTCTTCAAAAGCATATGTCTCAGAAATGTTTTTATTTCTTGCCACAGTTTTCTAGAAGCTTCTGTGTGTTAGCAGGGGATGAACTTTGCATTTGGGCCCTCATCGTGACTCTGCTAGTCTCTGAAATAATTTGGGTTTAGCTCTTCATCATATGAGGACTACAGCTTCATATGAAAAAATGCTTTTTCCTGCTCTCTTCCTTAGCTGAATTTGATGGAAAGTTTTATCTGAGGCCCCATTAACTGCCTCTGTGTGAACACAAATCAGCTCAGGTCTTTGGAGCTCATCCATGATCTGCACTCTGAAATATCTCATAGATTTTCCTCTCTCAATCACTTATTTAAAAATAAGTGGGCCAATAAACAGAGGAGAGTAATTGTGATCCAGAGATCAAGTGCTGCCTGAAAAAGAAACCTGGGGGAAGACATAATTACTGTGTTCAGTTAAATAGAAGGCTGCTGCAAGGAGGGTTCACAAGAATATTGTGATCTCTGTGTCAATAACAGAAAGAAGAAGCCGTGAGTTTATAATCCATAAAGAAAAATTTAAATTAGACATTGAAATTGTCTAAGAATGAAAAAGTAAATTTCTGGAAAGGACTTGCAAGGGAAGGTGCTGAGTTTCCATTACTGGAGGTCTGGATGGAGATCTGGAGTGTTTTTAGACCGCGTCATGAAGCCAAGTAGGAAGGGATTTGGTCTGGGAACATGGGGTGAATTAGACAACCTGCCTTCCAGACCTGATTTCAGTTTTTCCAGGTTTAAGAAAAGGCTGTTTTGGACCTTTTCTAGGTGACCATTTTTTGTTTGTTTGTTTATTTGTTTTTTAATCTCTGTCCTGGAGATGGGAGATGAGTGGCTCTAAGGAAGCTGGGAGAGCTTCCCCAGGTGTTCTTATCACTGACAATGGCTGTGTGAGGCAGTCTTGGAAACCTTCTCTCCAAGAGTTCCTAAAGCACTCCCTGTGTCACAAGGAATGACATTTCTCACCTCCAAAGAGCATTTTGAGGAGTAATAGAGGAAAACAATGTGATCCACATGATCCCATCTAGATTACACAGTGCTTTGCAAAACTGGACACGTGATTATGCTCATTTAACAGGTGGGGAATCTCAGGCAAGGAGTGACTACTTAAGTACCTAAATTCAGATGGTCAGTGTCCATAGACATACGAGGACTGGAACTCATGCTGTTGGGGCTCACAGCATTTTGTGTACTTTTGGCAGAGAAACAAAGAAGTGAAGTCCAAAGGCCCTGGCCACAGATGTGCATGTGGAGTAGGTGTAAGGGGAAAGCTTCTGTTTCCAGAAACTGTTTTTCACTACCCCTGTTGTGATGTGGCCAGGCAGCCTAACCAATAACAGTGCAGTGGATAAGTAATGTGAAACCCTCAAATAGATGAGAAAATACAAATGAAATGTTAAGACATTTCTATGAATTCTGGACATTTCCCACACAACAGCAGTTAAATGGTGTCTTGGAAGAGACAGAAGACAGATGAAAAATCCAGGGAGGCCCGTGCAAGCAAATCTGATGCATTGTATATTAAAAATATATTACATCTGTTGATTTATCAGATCAGAGGCCAGCTATAAAAGTAAAATCTCAATGTGGAGATAAAATCTTATAGATTTATTGACTTTTCACTGTTCTTTGTCAGAAGATATCTGAATTGTACACAGATTTTAGAACAATTTTCAGAGCTGTGGGTAATCATTTTATAAGCTCCCTTTAAGATCTGACACTGGTGTCCTTACGTGATTTTGAGGTATTGGCTGGGACTTCTCTTAAAGTTTCTGTCAGAATGGATGGATTGGAATTGGCATGGTCAGGTAAGCCATGGTGCAGAGCTAATTCTTGAGTTTACTGAAATCCAGTAATGTCTGTCATTCAGCCTCCTTGGTCAAGACTTTTGCCGGTGAGTTTGTTTCACATTCAAGGTCCTCCAACTATGGTATATTTGTGTAGAGATCTAGGCTATGAGGAAACTCTTCCTGGCTTCAATAGTATGGTTCAGTGCCTTGTCTCATGGACTCACAGGACTGCTATAAAACTAAAGCCAAATCAACATGGAAGTGACATCCTAGAGTGCTATTCATTTATGACTCTTCCTTTCTTTGCTTTGCTTGTAGGAGTCTGAATGATACATAGCACTTTAGAGTAAATGTCACAGCTTTTACTAATTATTTTGTAAACCCACAAGAACTCTAGTCCTGGTATTTCTGTGGACTTTGACCTGTGGGAAGTCAGACAAGTTAGGTAACTACTCTATGCCTCCATTTTGCTACTTGTTAAATGGACAAAATCATATGCCTAATTTTGTAAATCACTGTGGGACCTGGATGTGAGGTGGCTTGTGTTCAGTGTTACTCACAGATGTTGCATTGCATTCCTCTAATGCTGCTCAAAGAACTTAACAGAGGTGAAGATGTTCCATTGTTGCTGTCATGGGAACCCCTGGAGAGGAGCTTTCCAAGACTGCCTGCACCTTGCCACCGTGATCAGTATTGTTAAAGGAATGTAGCAAATAATTAAAATAATCCTAAAGCAAATGTCTGTGTTTGGACAGAGGCAAGTGTGGAGTCTTGCATCTGAGAAAGAACAACCGCATGTACTAGTACAGGTTGGGGGCTGACCTGCTGGAGAGCAGGGTAGGAGAAAGGGACCTGGGGGTCCTGGTGGACAGGAGGATGACCATGAGCCAGCAATGTGTCCTTGTGGCCAAGAAGGCCAATGGTATCCTGGGGTGCATTAGAAAGAG
>NW_009953811.1:6271392-6306420 GCF_000747805.2 Chaetura pelagica
CTTGGAGAAGAGGAGACTGAGGGGTGACCACATCAATGTTTATAAATATGTAAAGGGTGAGTGTCAGGAGGACAGAGCCAGGCTCTTCTAAGTGATGACCAGTGATAGGACAAGGGGCAATGGGTGCAAACTGGAACATAGGAGGTTCCATGTAAACATCAGAAAAAACTTTTTTCCTGTGACAGTGACAGAGCACTGGACAGGCTGCCCAGAGAGGCTGTGGAGTCTCCTTCACTGGAGACATTCAAAACCCATCTGGACAAGTTCCTGTGTGATGTGCTCTGGGTGACCCTGCTCTGGCAGGGGGGGTGGACTGGATTATCTTTTGAGGTCCCTTCCAACCCCTAAGATTCTGTGATTCTATGAAGCAGAGGTTCTTTCAGGTTGACTCATAAAAATTATTGTCTTTTTTTGAGATGCCCTCTGAAAGACGCATCTCTCTTCATTGGCTCAGGAAGGACTCTCAGCAATCAGGCTGAGCTACATCTTGGGGATGTAGTTTGCATGACTGCACCAGCAAGTGTTGGATTTTGTCTCAGTAAGACTGAAATTGAGAATTCTTTGCTGAACATAAAGGTAGCTAAGAAAACATGTTCATTTGTAGACATTACACATAAGACACTTGTCAGATCAAGTGATCAATTAGTCAGACCAATCCCACTTCACATGCCTACAGTGCATCTGAACAAGTCACCTCAAGAACTTTTACTAATCAATATGAAGAAATTTGCAGTATTATTCATCTAATCCTAGAGAAAATGTTCAGACAGGTCAAATGAATCATACTTGCATTGGCTGGCAGGATCTCAGGTGTAGGTTCTCTATTCTAGATGTCTAGAGTTGGCTGGAATGAATACCACACATATGTCTGAGGTGTGTTGGTTATTTACAGAAAGGAATTAACAGTCATATGGAGAATATTTGGCCTTAGAGTCCAGTGACCTCCAAACAGAAGGAAGCACAGGAATTTTGTCTAAACATTTATATCCCTGATAGCATCACAATGTTTGGTTCAGTTTAGAATTAAAGGGAGATCTTATTTTACCACTCCTGAGACTTTAATATCAGTATGTAATTGTGCTGGTTGACCTGACACTATGGCAATACAATGTGTGCTGTGCTTGGACATTTGTAAGACAATGGGAAAAACTTGTAATATTGGGGGTTTATCTCAACAGGTGATGTTTCTCCACCTCCTTCTACTGTAGTTGGACACACCAAAACCTTAGCTAAAGTTACATTCAATCCCAGTGTTGTCGAGCAAACAAGGATCGCCCGAAATGGAATTTTGGGAGACTTCATAATTAGATATGATGTCAAGAGAGAGCTGAGTGTTGGGGATGTTCAGGTACTGTGCACATAACTCATATTTTCTGTTTTATTAACCATACCTGAGATGGTTCAATTGTCGTGCATGCTCCAAAAATCTCAGAAAATGTTTTCAAAGTTAAGGCTATTTCTCTATCTTGTAAGGACTATACCAGGTAGTTGGCTGGCACTTTCTTGTGTCTGTTTTTCAGTTTCTCAGTATACTGGCTCCATGTGTCTGAATACAAGACCAGTTCCCCAAGTGCCTATATTCCAATGCTGACACAGGCACTGAAAGCAGGATTAGGTGTGCTCAACCATATATCCCCAAATGTTATTTGGAACATTGCATCATGATCTGCATTTGATTCCTGACTTCTTTGCTTTTCCACAGATCCTTAATGGGTATTTCGTGCACTACTTTGCCCCCACAGATCTGCCTCCATTGCCAAAGAACGTTATATTTGTGCTTGACAGCAGTGCTTCCATGGTGGGAACAAAACTGAAACAGGTGAGGTTCTTGCATTTATTATAGACTGGTTGGCTGTGATGTTGAAGAGAGCTTGGTTTATGTGGTTATATATATACTCATATATATAGTATATGGTTGGCTGTGATGTTGAAGAGAGCTTGGTTCAGGCTTTGTCTCTCCAGATGGGTTGTTCTGTTTGCTGTCTGAGGTGAGAGGAGGCTCTGAAAAATCCTCAAGGCAAGATGATTTATCTTTAATGAGAAATTATCATGTTAGTGGGAATAGGATGGGAATAAGAACTGCAGAGGACTTCATCACTCTGTAGAAAGGATTGGTGCTTTCACAACTGAGCTAGAATGCTGCAGATAGGATTGTCCCAGGCAATTTGGTTCTGAGCAGTTTAAAGAGAGGCAGAGAGAGGGAGAAATCTGGGGAGAAATCCCAGCAATTCCCACCAGACCATTCTGTCCAGCTTAACAGCAGACAGAAGATATTGTCGTATTTAAATTACCTTGGCAAAACCCATAGTGACATGTGAGTCAATGGGTTCTGTTGAAAGAAAAATTAATTTGTCCTACTGGAGAATCTGAGTCTTTTGGCACAGATCTCAGACTCCAGGGCACAGATCTTAACACGAGCCAATATACCAAGCTGAAGGGCACATCATCAATGCTTAAAATTGACCTTTGACATGCAGGGTTCGATCTGGTGCCTGGAGTTTTTGCTTCTTCAGTTCTCTAAGCTGGACAGGTGGAAAACATCTCCAGTTCAAGAGCCAAGTAGTTGTTCTGGAAGGTCACTGTGCCTGGGAGAATTTGCTCTTTCTCTCAGTAATGCTATCAGTCTAAACTTGAAGTAGACTGTTCCTGGGGAAATACACTCTCTCAACACAATATTGTCAATCTAAACTAGAAGCAGGGATGGATTAAGACTTCAATTCTGTTCTGAATGATTTGACAGATGTATCTCAGGTCTACACTCAGGCTAGAAAGGTAGGTCCTGGTGACTGGAGTAGCAAAGAGAGAGCTGTTTACAAACATCCTTAGTACTATGCTGAACAAGGTCTTGAGTGAAGATGCCTTTGAATCTCCACAAAGTCCTGTGGACAGAACTCTGTTATCCTGCTGAAAAATGTCTGCCTTGCCTTGCAGAAAAACAGATCCTGCACAAACCCACCCAGCTCTGGATGCTGAAAGCAGAGGGGCAGCAATCCAGGGCTGAACCAGGGAGATTAAGATTCTGAAGGGCTTTGGTGCTAGTGTGAGTTGCACAAGTAGTGTCTTGGGTCAGCAGATGAACCTTGTACTGTGAAAGCTTTTATTCTCCTCCTGAGGTATTAGTGTTTCTTTTTTACATACTTACTAGAAAAAACATGGCCAGGGATTAACCCTTAAAGATCTACATCATAGCCCAGCCAGCTCCTGTTGCTAAACAGACACGAACCTCAGGCTAATTAGCTACCAATAGGTACCTCTTAAGCCTGAAGTGAAAGTGTCTAGCCAGAACATTTGTCAAGGGTGTACCCAATTTTCTACCTCGTTATCTCATATATGGAGAACCATTGGTATGTCATGAAGGAATGCTGTGTGCAGGAGGCAACCATCTTCCTCTGATTTCAACTGCTCCAGAAAATAAAACTTCATGGAATTACAACCTCAATCATAACCTCCCCACACAGATTAGTCAAGTAGAGACCAAAATCTAGGTCTCTCTGAGTAGTAGTCCTTTGGTACAATAAGAAAGCATGATCAGCTACAGCCATGACTCATGTTTGCTCAGTGGCCTTTTTACCCCAACTGTTGTTATTATTAAGATGTTTATTAAATTAAAGACACGTCCCCTGATGGAAGGATACATCTGAGCAGAGGAAATGCCTCCTTCTTTTCTCTTGGACTCTTGCAGCTGTGGTGATCTATGGTGGTGTGTAGAGAGCTAGAAATTCCCATGGGACTGCCTTTCCTCATTTCTATCTCCTGAGTCACATGCAAGACCAGCTAAAAATACAGTCAGTCTTGTAGGTCAGCTGTGGTATTTATGACAAAGGACAGTTTTTAGGGTTATATAAGCATGGATGAGAGACATAAGCTGTGTACCCTTTTCTGTAATAACTCTTAATTCATAGGCTTTCATGACATTAATGTCAAAGTGACTCAAATAGGGTCAGGATTTCATGTGTCCTGCAGTTCCCACAATCTCATTGTAAGTAATTTCTTCTCTTCCTCTCCCAAGGTTTTCCTTTTCCTACATGAAAACCAATATTCCTAAGATATCTCAGTCTTTGAAGCAACAAGATGTCCAGACCTAGTTGCAAACACATCTCATGAGACTGGTTGATCAGCTTTAATCAAATGATTAAGATCCCTGAGACATTTCCCTCACATCACCAAGACACACGAGCTTTGTGGGGGAGATTAGCTAACATACATACTCATTCCTCTTGCAGTTTTCACAGCCTTTGAATTCTGGTAATGACTAGCAGACTCATCTATGTTACAGTAGTTCATCTCAACTGAGGATTTGGACTTTTGTGATATTCAACTTGTAGCACAGAAGTCAGGAAGAGAAAACTCTTGAGCATCATGATAAAAAATTTCAAGACTTTGCACATCATTACTGCTATCCCACTGGCATGGAAAATACTGATTTTGTCCTCATGAGCTTTGATCTTTCATTTGCAAAAAGGCAGTAAAATATGTGTGCAGTAGTTGTTTTTAACAGGATCCAGAAAGCCTGGGGAACAGGTTATATCATAGAATGGTTTGGGCTGGAAGGGACCTTAAAGATAATCTAGTTCAAAACCCCTTGCAGTGACAGAGACATCTCCCAGTAAATCAGGTTGCTCCAAGCCCCATCATACCTGGCCTTGAACACTTCCCTGGGCAACCTGTGCCAGTGTCTCACCACTCTCACCCTAAATAATTTACTCCTAATGCCTAACCTAAATCTCCCCTCTTTCAGGTTTAATCCATCACTCCTTGTCCTCTTGCTACAAACCTTTATATCTTCAAAGTTTATTGGGATGCAAAATTATCTGCCCTTTGAGCAATCTGACCTGCTGATTTTTGTGATACCTTTGGCTTTAGAGGTGAAGGGGAACATAGCATTTTTAACATCTTTATATTGGTATAACCAGGAGAAAGTAGGGCCAGTTATAGATTCATCACCTTCTCATTACAATGATTATCCCCAGCTTTACTAAATGTGGTTGAAAAGGATTCAGTGTTGGAGAACAAGCACGTTCCAAGCTCTGAATGTGACCACAAGAGGATGGATTTGCAGATGTTTTGCAGACATGTGGTAAAACCTATTCTTTCACCCCAGATTCATTTCACCTTACCTTTCCCACAGGCAATAAATGCCCACACACTCAGTTTAACAGTTGGCTACACCGCAGGCCTGGCAACTTGCCAATGCTAGTGTGCCAGGCTGTAATTCTCTTTGAGGTTAATTGCACTAGGAGGAACTGAGCTGAAGCTGGGACCTGCTGAGTGTTTGCAAATGCTTTAGGTGATTTGCCTGCACCACCCAAGGAAGCTGTAGGTACCCTTGATCTGTGACCCACACTGTCTGAGCCCTTCTAAGGGCCCGAGGGCCTTATATTCACATTTCCCTAAACCTCTGTGCCTCAGCAGAGAGAGTCCTCTGAGTAGTTTCAGGGTGGTGAGAGAGCAGACAAGGACCTGAACACTTGATGTTCTCACTTCAAACTCCACTGACTTCTGCTGGTTGACTACTGGCCCAACTCATAGCTGCTGCCCAGGAGAGCTACCTTAAACCACCAGGGGACTTTGGAAAAAATGTTAATTGTAATTACAGCCTTTAATGAGTTTAAAGCTACTGTGAAGAGGAAAGATTTGTCAGTTTTTCCATTGCTCTTGGAAAACAACAGCCTGAGTAAATGAAGAGCTGTTTGCAGTGTCTCCAGCACTGACAACTTCATGCAGCTGCCTCCCACTTGGAAATTCACAACAGCTGCTCATCTCAGTCTTCTCTGTAGATGTGAATATGGAATATGGGAACCACTACAGTAAAGAAGACCTTATCTATATAGACCTTAATTACTCAGCCCCCAGGAAAGGTGCAAGTATCTGTAATGCAGCAAAATCATCTGCCTTCCCCAAACCCTAAAATTTATAAATACTTACAAGGTCCTACAGAGAAACAAGAAACCTTGAGAATGAGATACCCTCACATGTTCAGGACAAGAGAGCATATGTTTCTGGTCTCAGGTCTAATAGCCAACATTCTCCCAGCTGATTTGCTTCATGCTGAGACAGTAGAAATAGAGACAGAACTACCCAGGAAGAGCCCAGCCTGCCAATAACAGGCAAGCCCCTTAAATGGGTTCAGCGTAAATAGGATACAAAGGCAAATGCAGAGTTTGTCATAGAAATGTTGCTGAGGTTTGAACTGAAACCCATGAAGGCTTTGAATAGGACCTTTACTGAATTCATCAAAGGATGAACTGAAAACAAGTGCTACTGAAGGGGCAGACACAGCCCAGTAAATGCCAGACAAGTCCATAGTGAAAAGAAAGGGGATAAATCAAACTGGAAATTCAGTCCATAGTGCAGAGTCATTGAGATCTAGGATCAGGCACAGCTGCAATAGAGGTAGGGACAGATACAACATAGCTCTTAGTTTGAGACTTAGTGTGACTAAAGGCTCAGACTGGAACTTAAATGGACAGGAGTGTGGGTGGAGACCCCCGGTGGGGCTGGTCAGAGCCGTGAAAAACTATTAGGATGCTCAAGGTCCTGGCAAACACATCCAAGTCTGTGAAGCTGTAGATTTGGGTTTCTGTTACAGTCTTTCCTAAGCTGGAATTCTGGATTTTTAATTGCTGGAGCAACACCTGGAAGCCAGACCTGGCTTCTCTTCATGTTTTTATCATAGATGTGTTACATGTACTTAGGTAGGTTATTTTCTTTGTCTGTGCTTGTCTCTTTGCAGAGTCTTGTCTGTTTAGCTGGCAAACTCACGGCTGGGCTTATGGTTGTACAAGATCCCCCAAGTCTAAAAGACACCTGATCTTTGCCAAGACTTAAGTTATTAGTATAACACTGCTTGCAACAACACTGCTATTTCCAAGGGAATACCCCTTCACCCTGATATGGGGTGTGTGCTACATATTGCTCAACTGGGATGGTGTGTTTCTAACTGAAGAGCAGTTGAAGCTCAGAAGTGCTTGTGGGATCTTGTGCAGAAGCCTGCTGGAGTGAGGTCTTCCATGTTATATTGCTGTATGAAGTCACCAAGGGCCACTCTCAGGTGGGAAAACAGGCATGTCTGCTTTTTTTAAAGATCATTCCAGTGCTCTTATGTTATTAATGTTAAACCTGAGAAGTGCTGGGTCTTTGCTCCAACCATCTTCACCAACCATTGCTCACTCACTGGGTATGAAAATGGGGATGTTGCATCTAAAGTAAGAGGTGACAATTTGTGACAATTCAAGGAAAAAAAGGCCAGGGCATTGAGAGGAGGTGGGTAGAGAGTCATAGCCTCTGCAGAAGGATAACATGTATCATCTCTGTGGAAATTCAGCACTCCTTTTCATGGAGAAATAGTTCCTCCTCCCTGAGTAGAAATGGCACTGTCTCCTTGCTGAAACAGCACAGATACTTCCTCCATGGAGAGGAAACATCTCTCCTCTCAGGCTACACACACAGGTAAGATGTTCTGAGAGGGGGCTAGAAAGCTGCAGACCTGGCAGGCTGCTGACTGCTGAGCCACTGTGAGAGAGTGGCTGCCTGATGCAGAGTGGAGGCTAATCAACCTGAAGAGCACAGAAACTTGTGTCTCAGCCCAACACCTGCTGCATAACTTAGCAGCTAATGATTTCCTGAAATCCAGGGATGTGTTGTAGACAGCCTCTTGGGCACATCAACTATTCCCAACACTCTGTCAGCAGCTGATCTGTGTGACAGAGAATAAGAGTGTCAAGTGGTTGGAACAGTTTTCATGTGCTGGGACTAACTCCATCTTCTGAGGATGAGCAGGGGGAGAGAAGTCAAGCTCTGCATTGAGAGCTTAGGCCACTTCCCTTGGTGTTGACCTTTTTGCTGCTAGCTCCATGGAAATTGTTTGTCATGCTGACAGGGTAGGAGCTTGAGTGTCTGACTGGCAAGTTATGGGATGTGATCCCACTTGAAATGAGCTGGGCACAAGATAAGAATGTGGCCTTCATACTCTGTTGGGTCAGTCTGGCTGTCTGCCTGGGTAGCCCCGTTATTTCCAGTGGGGTTATTTCAGTGTGAGGCAGCCTTTAAACTTTTCCCTTTGACTTACTGTGCAGAAATGTTTACTGGTCCAAGTGTAATCCATACCACACTGTTGATAAGGACTTGAAGTAACCAGGCCTGGTGCTGATAAGAACTTGCCTACTTAAAACTCAGTACAGGTATTTGTTTATACCCTCAACACTGCAGTGAGATTGCAAAGTTTGAGCATCTAGTCTGCCCTTTGTGCACATGAAACTCCAGTTCTTGAGAAATCAGATGATCTTGCAGTTTTTCATGAATTTATCCTCACCATGCAGAAGTATGTTACCCCAACTGATAGCTAAGCTTGTCCACACCTTTGAAGACAGTTTTATCTTCCACTGAGCAAAAATCCAGTGCTTAAAAGCTCTGAAAGAATGTGGAGCTAAGTGATTTACTCAATGTTAAATGAAAATTATTTTTTTTTTTTTTTTTCAAAAAAGGCAATAGAAACAGTTGCTCTAAATGATGGAGAATTTATTTTGCAGCCAGGGAAACTACAAAGCAACTTTTTCTAAGGCCATATAGGGAGTCAGCAATGTCAAAGTTATTAGCAAGAGATCCATGATGTTCAGTGGAGAGAGACTGGACCATGGACTGGAGACAGATCTTTATTGTCCAGAGCTCTACAACCAAACACTCTTCCATCACAGGGCAGAGTTAGTTTAAAACAAAACACTTGTTGTCCAGAATTGTGAAGGAGTTTTGCTTAGTTACAGCACCAGTGTCTGCTGGGAAGAAAGCACAAAGATACATTGACAGGGAGAGGCTGAGCTGCAGTCCCTGACCTGCACAGCTCTCTGCAGAGGAAGAAAGGGCAGATTGTCCTCCCTAAGAGGGGGATGAAGGAGGTAAAAAAAAAAAATTCCGAGGAAACACTTTTGGGTTAAAACTCATTTTTGATATAAAAGTCCCTGTTGCTGGCAGCTGGCAGGGTTATGTGGTCATAATTGACCTATGTTATATGGGCAGAAAGGAAATGGGGCCATAGAGGAAAGCAAAACTCACAAGATATGACTTCCAACCTCAGCAGTCATGACACTGCCCAAACCTTTGCTTTCTCTGTACCTTAGCTCCTTCCTTCCTGTAAAACAGCAGTGGAGCTCACACTGCCTGTCCCTTGGCTACTGGATCCCAAACCAAGCCTATGGCAGTACCTTGTCTGACCTTGACAACACCATTCAGGTGCAACTGGTGCCAGCCTTTCCTGAATTGACAAGCTCTCTGACAGACTGTGAGCAGAACTGACCAGGTATTGCTGCTGTAGCTCTGAAAAGCCATTTCTGGAGCTTTTCATCAGCTGCCTGTGTGTGTTTGGAAAGGGAAAGGTACAAACCAAAGCAGAGGATATTGAAGGGAGGGGGGAATTCTGTTTGTGTAGGATTTTTTTTTTGTGGTGGTTGTTGTTTTTTGTTTCTCTCTGTGCTTCCTTGCAGTGTTTTGCCAAACATCTTTACTTGTACTTTTCTCCTACTTGATGTAGATCTGGTTTCTGATCCCTTTTCTGCACTGTTCCACTCTCAGACAAGTTACTAGACCAACCTGTGGGTTCCTAATTCCCTCTGGACTTACATCTTGTGCCTTAGCTCCTTTCTTGTCAAATAAGGACCTTCAAAGGGTCTTTGGAAGGACAAAGGCTACTGAAATTTTTTGTCTTCTAATGATGGCATCCCTCATTATACAGTTGCAGATGGTCCCATGTCTGCAGGCAGTCTTTGTGCAGTGCTTTCAACTGCTATGTACTCCTTTCCAAAGGCTTTGGTTGCAAGTGCTTTCCTCCCTGCTAGCCATGCTCTTTAGACTGACTGATCTTGAGCCCACGCAGTTTTCTGGTGCTGGCTGAAGCTGGAAAGGGGCTGTCTCACTGCCCAGCCCCTGGGAGGGCAGATGCCAGCTGTGTTTGGGCGTGCAGGGTGCAGCCAAGGATTGCCAAGTGACCTCAGAGGTGCTGGTGGGGTGAGTGCTGGGAGGGCTCCCTCTGGAGCTGTTTCCAAGAGAGGCTGAGTTATGGATCCACTGTCTATACTGAACTGGAAAGTCTTTTGATTGATTTTTTTAATGAGCTGACATGACACTAGCACAGAGGATGTGGGCCGAGGATGAAGCACTTACAAGTGCTCCTAGGCAATGGAAAGTGTGAATACGTGGGCTTGGGACATGCATTATAATGAGGTGCTTGAATTCCCCCTTGCTTCATAGCAGGGCCAATGTCTGGCAGTGCCACAGCATCTAACAACCACACATTGTCTCCCTTTGAACTGCACAGCTTTCAGGGTAGCCTGGCTTCGCCCTCACCCTGCTCCTCAAACAACCAAGGGACTGTGGGAGAAATGTCACCAGGACTCAAATTCCTCCTAAAAGGTGCCCAGATGGTCTGACATCATCCCAGATGTCTCTGAGGCAGCTCTATGACCCAAGAAAGGGCTGAAGGCTCTCAGCTCTCCCATGGGAGTGTGTCTCTTCCCATGCTTTGCTCCACGAGTGTTAAAACCAAGCGGGGTCTGTCAGAACCAGCCCCAAGGGCCAGTGACAAAGGTGATAAGTCACAGCTGAATTGGAGTGTAGTTGAGGGAGTTCTCTTTCCTGCTATTATTGGTGCTCACAGCCTTGAGTCATATTGGTTGTGTTGCAGGGCCCTTAGCACGGTGAACCAGAAGAGCAGCAGTTGTTTTGCATGTCTAGGCATAGGTAAGGAGGTGACAACAGAGAGCGGAGCAGTGGCTGGGAGCTGGTTTGTCTCCAACCTCGTAGACTTGAGCAGACACTCTCTGCATATGGGTTACTTAGACACTGTGACCCCATTTTCAGCTTCTCATAATTTCTTAAGCACAGACAAAACCTTTGATCGCTCCCTGGCAGCCATGGTCATGCCACCTGTTCAGCTGTAGGCCTGGGGACTGGTATTTTGTAGCCCTAGAGGGGGCTGTTTCAAGTTGTGCTCCAGGTGGGTTCCAGCTGTGCTGTCAACTCATTCACCAACACAGCTTTTTGACCCAAATGCACTGGGGTGGCAATTCAGTCTCTGCTTTTCAGCTCAATTTCATCCATACTAATTTGGGGGAAATGAAGGAATCTTCTCCAGCGAGTTATCCTGTTTTATATCCTCATTTAACAGTTGTCCCTGGCAGTGACATGCCATTCTCAACCAGCAAAAACGTGTGGTGTGGTTTTGTTTTGTTCCAGCTGTTCTATATTGCTACTTCCTGACATCCTCTCCTTCAATCCATGCTCCACCCTCCACACAAAAATGCATTAACCCAGACAAACACACTGGGGGAGGTGTTTCTCCTTACAGCACCTGGCGCAAGGCCACTGGACCTTTAAACTGGGTTTCCTTAGTTCAAGTGCGTTGGATCTGTGCCAAATTTATTCCTAAAATGAATCAGTGTCTTATGCACAGCTAAGGAGATTGATCTGGCCCTTGCCAGGAAAGAAGTGGTTAATTTTCTGCTTTGTAAGAAAGTGCCTTTGGCATTTCAGTGCAATGACTCACTGGGCCAGGCTGGAGTGGAAGTGCAAGACCCCATGAGCAGCTTGGGAATCCCATGGCAGCCTCAGCTCTTGGCTCCTTGGAGCCAGGAGAAGTTCCAGCTGTGGCCTTACAAGGCCAGAACTCAAAACCTGCTGCGGTGTCTGCCTGAAGCTACTGCCAGGCACTCTCTGCACGAAAAGCTTTGCAAATCCTTGCCTGGGGGCTGGTGGAGACTGGAGGAGAGGGCTGGGCACCAAGAGCACTCAGTCATAGCTGAGTATTTAAGAATTTCATCTTCTTATTTAAAGTGGCTTTTGCATGCCAGCTCTTGAGTCACCTCCAGCTCTCCAGAGGGAAGTCACGTCTCTCTCGCAGCCCATTTATGGGTGAGGGATATTGGTAGCAAAGTGTGTGTTGCAACACCATGAGGACTGCAGTATCCAGGATAAACTTGGAGGTCCTCCTGGGCTGGGAGCAGAGCTGGAAACACATAGGATGAGCCAGGCAATTCAGAGTGCTCTAGGAGAGGGGGAAAGCCAGTTCAGCTCCTTTTGGCTCCAGAGAGCACTATAATGCTCAGGACTGGGCAGGATTAGGTCATGAGGTGAGTCTCACCTTCTCTATAGTTGAACTACTCAGCCTCTTGGAGGCAACATTAGGAGACAGCACTTCCAGACAATGACTCAGCCCATCCTAAAACTTATCCAGAACAGATGGGATGAATAACTCTCTGGAGGTGTCTTCCCCTGCCTGGAGAGGGAATAGATGCAATGCCCAGTTGTCTGATGAGAGATTTGAGAAAGCTGAATCCCACCCTTCATTTCTCTCGAAGGATGAGGTAAAAGCTACAGGAGAATTAACTATATTGCCTCCCTCATGCTGTTTGCTTTGGAGTAAAAACATACACACACAGAGTTGTACATAGGCTTGTGTGTATATATATATGTATATATTTATATCAGAAATTAAAAGGTTTTTTTTAATTGAAGTTGCAAGGGGAAGCACATGATAGAGATGCCAGAATCCAGGCCATGCATCAAAATATGACTGAACTTTTCCTGGGAAAAATTAACTCAAACTACATGGAAATTACCTAACTGTGACAAAAATAAGAGGGTGTGGGCAAGTGCTATGTTTTCTAGGAAAGTCTGCTTCAGTTCCCTCCTGATTCCTTCAGCAATTTTAGCTTGGATGCTGTGTACATCAAACCATACTATTGTTCTGCATTGTTTCACCTTTTCTTTTCCTTTTCTTTTGGCTGAACACAAGTCAAAATGTCAAAAGGAATTTCTGAGCACGCTGGGGGTGAGATGCAGTCTCTCTGCAAGATTATTTTTCCTCTTGCTTTGGTCTCAGAAGCAACAGAGCTGCTTGGGCCAAATAAACTCCTCTGAGAAAAGTGCAGCTTGACAGAATTGCGAAAAAAACTAAAAAGGGTTGTTTTTTTTAATGGAAAAGGTCAAGTGATGTTAATTATAATCAGAGCTATAATATGGATAATAAGATTTGGGGACTTTCCCTTCAAATCATTGCTTCTAGGCACCTCTGTTGTTCTCCCTTGTCTACCCAGGCTGTGGGGAATGGAGGGGGATGCTGCACATGGGGAGCTGTTGTGGTCTCATCGGTTCTTGCTTTAACATCCTGCACCAGATTTCCTTCAGCAGAGGTTGGCATGAAGGCCTGATCATACACAGGACAGAAACTTCCCCATTTTCACTTTCTGCTTACTTTGGTCCCATTTTTGAAGGACAAATGCATGGGCCACACTTGCTATCGTGCAACAAATCCAAGTACTCTTGTCCACTGTGTGATTCCTTCTTTGACCTTCTGTGCATGCATGAGAGGTGGTTTGGCCTACTGGATCAAGAGCTGGAAATTCCAAGTTTTGGAAAGCTCTCCAGTTGTGGTCTTGACATAATTAAGAAATTAGTCTGTGCCTTGGTTTATATTTCTGTAAAACGACACTATGAGTGTTTGAGCATCCCTCTGAAGGGTGATGTCATATGTTTGATGCCTTTTTACAATACAAAGGCTGCTGTAAAGGAGGAGATGAGAGAGAATGAAACCCCTTCTTTTTCAAAGAACTGCTATTTAGCTCATCTTACCAGGTTTTCTATGGACTGCTACACTGGGGAGGCAGCCTTCATGTTTGGGGCAGGCATTAATCTTCTTGAAGGTTTATTTGGTGCACGTCATGATATAAAATTGGTGGGGTTCTCCCCTTCTCTTTGAAAGAGCCTTTTCCATCAGCATTTGGTTCAGTGCTCTTATTAATGAGACATTCATAAAATGCACAGTGTTGAGACGTGGAGCAATGTTCCAGCTAAGCCAATGGAGGGATGAATCCTGTGATCCCTACAGAGGAAAATGGTTTATACAGAGGACAGAAACAGGCAGGGAGGGACTGCAGACCTGGCTCCAAAATGTTCGAAGCTATGGGAAATATTCCCCTTAACTTCAGATGGACTGGAAGCCAAGTCACCAGCTGGGAGGATTAGAGATTCCACTGCGGTGGGTAATTTGTTTGCAGTTGCATCATTGCATCATCAGCTTCAATGCAGAATCCAGAGGGATATTGATGACACAGCTTGATTAGTCCTTTGAGCTCCTTCCCAAACTGTCTTTACATAGCAACATCAGGCCTAGAAACATGTGGTTTCCAGTACTGCTGTTCCTTTTGTATTTATTCTGGACAAGCCCTTCCCTGATACGCATGAGAGAAACCTTTAAATGCTGATGAGTTCACCATATTAGTTCCTATATAGCTTTCCTTGGAATTCAAAAGGCTTGGTGGTAGCCAAGCATGGGCAGAGCAGAGAAGCTGCTGATCTGTCTACTTAGAAATACTGCCTTGTATTACTCCCATGGGTTTGGCATCCAAATATAGGGTATGTTTTCATGGATTGAGGCTGCTTTTGGATATCTTCTCTCAGCTGATCTTACTAAGCTGAAGTTTGTCTCCATGTGAACACAGCTGCATGGCTGTTAAACCACAGTTGGTCACACTGGAGAGAACTGGACACATCTGCACTCTCCCTGATGGCTTATCCTCACTGGTCTGCCCTTCCCATTGCCCAGGAACTTTAATCTCTCTTGCTGTGAAGTCGTCTGGATACCAACTTCCCTCTCTCTGGTTGCCTATATTTACAGAGGATGACGAACAGCAGAGCAACATAATGTTGACATATTGCTGGAAAAACAACCTGCCTGGGACTAAATTGACTGGCAGGTAGACTCTGCAATGACTAGTCAGGGTTTCTTTTTACATCTTACTCATTGGAACATATGAATTTAAACATTTGTGACCTGCTGGAACACTTCATTTGAATATGTATATACCAACCAGTATCTGAATTATGAGCAGAGCAAGTGCATCCTTGACATATTTAGGGGTATTTCAACTTAAAAGTAACCTTTTCAACTATGTGCCACTTAGAGCTTAGTGCAAGTCTAGAGGGTTTTAGAAGTCTACAAGTTTTTTGGTATTCGTCAACATTATTCAATATCCTTTAGTTCAGAGCGTGGTTCTCCCAGGCACTGGGAGCTTTTACCCCAATTGTTATGAATTATTTTTAAGCTGAATTCAGTCTAGATGTGTCTCACCATTTTGCAAGATCTTTTGGGCAAGAGCTGGTCTTTTATCCTATGTTTGCATAGCACCTGGCACCACACAGATTATGCCTTGAGTCAGAAGGACATCAGTAAAAATCTTAAGAATTAAATTCTTGCACACTACAGCAGTGACAGTTGTGCTTACTGGTCTCTTTTCTCTCCTCTTTCTAGACTAAAGAAGCTCTCTTCACAATTCTCCAGGACCTAAGGCCTGAAGACCACTTCAATATCATTGGTTTTTCCAACCGGATAAAGGTCTGGCAGCAGGACCAGATGGTGCCAGTAACTCCAAACAACATAAGAGATGCCAAAAAGTACATTCATAACATGTCACCTACTGGAGGTAGGATCCAGAGATATGTATGTGATTAATCTTGCTATCCAATTAACTACAGCAGAACAGAAAGGTGAACGGGGTCCTGTAGCATGTAGCTATAAAAAGACATTGGGACTTAGGTCATGGGACAAGGGGTCCCTAACTCCACTCAGGATTATGTGACAGAAGGGTATGTAACCTTTACCAGAGTTCATGATGGGAAGGTGTCCCCAGATCTGGTTATCTGGCCTGATACACTTATTAAAGCTCAGTTCAGCCCATTCTCCTTTCTATCTGGTGAGACTCTCAGAGTGGGAAAGTTCCCAAGGTTGTTTCTTGAGGACACAGGAAAAAACACCATATCCCAGTGAAGGACACACAGGGCCAATATTTGTGCAGTTTCTGAAAGCCCATGTAAAAGCAGGCATATGGTTTCATCTGGGCTGGAAGGTCCAGGGATGGACTACCCAGTGTAGGCTGTGGGATTGCCTTCTTCAAGAGCTGCTTCCTCATCGAGTCTTCTTGTCTCTGCCAAGGAGCAGCTAGAAAAACATTTAAGAATCTGTCATCCTTTTTTCCTTGTATGGGAGAGAAGAGGGGAGAGAAGGAGACCCCAGAACAGTAGCAGAGTGCAGGCATGATTTTGAATTTGATTCAGTAGTCTCCTGTGAGTGTATGGACACTAGTATAAAAAAACCAAAACAACATAGTGAGGTTTGTAATCAAACATAATTTGGCAGCTGTGTCCATCCTAGCTGAGATAAGCAGAAAGCTGCATAATGACCTCTGCAAATCCTTCCCCATGCAAGCTGGTTGAAGGTCAGACAGGGCCTTTCCATGGGCCTTTCCATGGGCCTCCCTGAGCAGTGACCACTCCTAGCAAAGGAAACTCTCTGATGGAAAAACACAGCAAACAGGATAGTTTTCTGCACTGTTTGTATTGTGAGATGAAGAGTTTAGGAAGTGGTCAAGGGACCTGCCCAGTTAAACAATTACTAATAGTAGGAATAAACTCAGTACAAAGCTTTTACTTCTGGAATCCCAGAAGAGCAGTGCAGGAACCAGCTGAGTTTGCCCATGAAGCTGCTAGAGAACAGAAGTAAAAGGAAATTATTAACTGAGGTTCAACAGGAAGGTGCAGTGATTCTCTACTACAGGCCAGAAGTACTTCAGTTTTGACTAACTCTGCATTTCCCATATAAAGGTGCTGTTGCTTTAACATCCTCCAGTGAACATGAATGCATGGAGGCTCACAGGCCACACACACAAAGAATCATAGAATCACAGAATGGTTTGGGTTGGAAGAGACCTTAAAGATCATCTAGTTCCAACCCTGTTGCATGGGCAGGGACACCTCCCACTAGACCAAGTCACTCAGCTGTGCTTACACTGCTGTGTCATATCCATACACCAAAGAAACGGGAACAAAGCCTTATTGCTAAATACTTTTGCATGTGGCAAAAGACAATTTTTACTGTTTTGTGGCTCTGATGTGGTTGGGTTTGAAATGACACTATTTGCTGCATGGGATGGTTTTCTTTTGCTTCTAGGGAAAAAATTCTTTCTGAAATTTTTGGTCTGGATGAGGTCTGGGAGAGTCTTTTAGATGCACGGTTTTAGTTCAAACCCTTTTGCAGAAAACAGTCTGGATTTTGAGGACTTTTCAGAAGTCTTAGCCCCTTTCACCTTCCTTGTCTTGCTGCAATCACTGGAGCTGAACACACTAAATTTCTAGGTACCTGATGCATGCTCAGGCCTGCCAGCACATCCTTGCTGATAACCTTAGATCTTCTCTTCTTGACCCTTAGGAAGAGTCTGTTGGGTATGGCTCTTATTATATTTCATCTCCTTTTTTTTTTCTTTCTTTTTCTGAGAGCTATTTTAAAGCCAGATGGACTGATCCTGCAAAGGTCCCATAAACAATCCCTCTTTGCTTTCACTAGCATAAACAATAAATGAAGCAAGAAGATACCTGCAGTTATTTTCCTGCTTTCCCGCTTTGAATGCTCTTCATGGCTATTACTCTAAAGTGCATCTATGCCCTAATTTATTTTCTGTTTTGTCCCTCTTCACCCCACTTCACACAGCTCCATCCTTCACTAGCCAGATGTTTTCTGAGATCACACTCCTCAGCTAACAAAGCCATTTCTCCTTTTACAGTTTGTTAGCCCATGGGTTTGGAAGAAAAAACCCAACCACTTGTTTTCCCATTTGAAGGCCTTTTTCTCTTCAAACCTTGTGCCCTTCAGACAAAATGAGCAGAACTTGTCCCAGTTCAGATATCTGGAAGTCCCTAATTAAGTTTAACTGTTTTTTCTGTGTACTGGCAGGACATGGTATGTGCTGTGACTCTGCTCACTGCAGCTGGCTATTGCACACTGAGGTATTAAAGGATACAGCAATTTCACATAATAAACTGCAATTCATAGTTCAATTTAAAAGCCTATAAACTATCCCCAAATTGTGCTGAGTAACAGAGCTGAACTGAAGGGATAGTGCAACCTCATGTAGAGAAAAGGAACATCCTGATGAACAGAGGTGCTTTCTTCACACTAAAGGGAGTTTAGGGAAATTATTTGTACTACACTTAAAAGGAGAAACGAGCTAATAATTTTGGTACCTCCTCAGGGACTAATATTAACAGTGCTCTCCAGACTGGTGCAAAGCTGCTGAATGATTACATTGCTCAGAATGACATTGATGCCAGGAGTGTCTCTCTGATCATCTTCCTCACGGATGGGAGGCCCACTGTTGGGGAAACACAATCATCCAAAATCCTCAGCGACACCAAGAATGCCATCAGGGATAAATTCTGCCTCTTCACCATTGGCATTGGCAATGATGTGGATCACAAGCTGCTGGAGAGGATGGCACTGGAGAACTGTGGCATGACTAGGCACTTTCAGGAGGATGAGGATGCAGCCAGCCACCTCAAAGGGTTTGTTGTGCTTTTTCTGTGCTTATTTTCTGCTTTGGGTCCTCTGGGAAAGAAAGAAAGAGTTTTGGGAAGGAAAATCCTCTAAGGAGACATTGCAGGAGATGGGAGTTTCTCTGAGGCTCAACTGGTTGAGAGAGGAGAAGAGTATGTTCAGATTCTGAGGATACCTACCCAGAAATGGTCTCCTTCCTAAAAGACTCCCTGAGCTGCAGTGGAGCTTCCCAGCCTCTCAGAACAAGGTGTTTGTTTCTCTACTTTGGGAACCTGGAGAGATGTGAGGCATGAGTGCCACCTTTCCACAGGTGGATGGAGGGAGGGAAGGATGTGTTGCTTGCTTCAGATCAACAACATAAACAGCATGGAGGGTCTCAGTAATGAAGATGCCAATTTAGGGCAGGAAATTACTTTTTTTTTTTTTTTTTTTTTTTTTTAAAGTAACCTTATACCCAAAGTCTAAAATATTTGACTTTGAAAAATACACAAGGGTCTTTACTGGAATGATCAGGTAGTCGCTTCGTTCACTCTTTCTTTGTGACCCAAACACCTAACAAGTTTCCTGTAGGACCAGAGAATAGGTTCCACTTCTGTAATCAGGGAGTTGTAGTTCAAGGGGAGACCCTAGTGAGGAACAACAAAAAGACAGATGAACCACAGCTCTGTCTTTCATATCCAAAATGTTAGTTTTGAACCTCAGAAATCAAAAAAAGACAGTCATTGAGCAGAGACCTCTCACTTAGCTAGTGTCTGGTTCATCTGGAGCAATGAGATCATGCACTTTCCACTAGAGCTTTTTTTTAATGTGTTGGTTACAAGAGTGTCTTCCCTTTAAACTGGATTTTGTAGATCCAGCTGCCACTCTGCCCTGTGCCATTTGCTTCTCAAGACAGGCATTTTGGATAGCAAGTGGCATTCCCTGCCAAACGAAGGATGTGCTGATAGATGGGGCTGCAGGAACCCAGCACTGCAAGTATCAGACACCTCTATCTTGTAAACAGTTCACTGTTTATCAGGCTCAGTGGTGGCAAACCCATTTGGCATTTGGTGCCAAATTCATCCAGAAAGGCACCATCACTTGCTGGAGGCCAATTCAAATCATAGTTGGAGGGAAAATCTACATGGGTGCCAATATAATTTATTTTTTTTGTGGTCAGTGGGTTGTATTTTTACATAGGTACTTCTTTGCATTTCACTGTAGGACAGATTGTATCCCTCATTCCACTTTTTATTATATCCCAGGAGTTTTTTCACAGAAGGTTCTTGGGTTTAATTCACTCATGTTTTAAAATGCATCGAGGTCTCTGCATCAAAACCACTGAGTGCTCAGACAGACTTAAAAATAAAGCCAAGCAACTCAGGCTTTGGGTTTTCTTGGAGAGATAATAAAATAGAAAGTGTGACTCCAGCTTCCAGACAATCTGCTCATGCAGATGTTAAAAAAAAAAAAATGCAGTCTGAACTAAAAAAAAAGGGCTGCATCCAGTTCTTTGTTTATTTACCAAACTAGACTCAAAGAACTTGCCAAAAGAAGAGGAGTTTGGCATTTAAATGGGAAATATGGCATTCTTGGAGAAGCTTGGAAGGATCCATCAAAAGCACATTGCTGCAGGGAGAACACAGTACTGTAAACTTAGGGCTTAACCCCTTGTGAAGGTTTCCTGGCATGTCCAGTGCAAAGTATTTTCTCAACTGTGGTAGGTCACCTTAATAAAACATTATAGGGTTAAACTCTCTGGTTCCATGGAAGTCATTGCATGCTCCAATTGAAAGTCAGCAATTAAGGTACCAGTGGGTTCTCTTCTGCCAGTCCTTCTGTATTTAGTACTGAGGATTCCTCCATTCCTTGGAAATGTCCTCACTTGTTGGGGCATAATGAAATTCCTTCTTGATTTTCTTTCTCCTCTGACCCTCAGAAAATCATGTTCCTGCCTGTCCCACACCGACCATCCTAAACTATTATCTAGGGTTCTTCCAGTGACACAGGAACTTTGGCTCAGACATTCTCCAGCTTTATGAGGCCCAGCACCTTGGTCTTGCAGATTCAGGCTCTGGAATGCCATGGATAATACTACTAGAAAACTGTGGGTAACAGCATCTATTCAAAGTACATTTTGAAATAAGTAGGATGTTTTCTGTGAGCCTGAGAAGCCAAAGTTTATCTTTGATGGAGAAGCCCTCTTAAGCTGACTCAAGTGGTCTCAAATATTTCCTTGCAGAGATTTTGAATCATAGTGGAAGGCAGGTGACTGCCAGACCACCTGGGATGCTTCTGAACACACTTAAGAGACTCTGTTTAGATGCTTAAACAACACTTAGAACTAAAATGAGGCCAAGAATAATTCTGGCTGAGAGAGACTTCTGGAGGTGGTGTAATCCAACCTTCTGCTCAGAGAGGAGCTAATTTGAAATTTAGGTGAGGTTTCTCAGGGCCTTGTCAACTCAAACATTGAAAATCTCTAAAGGCTGAGACTCCCCCATCTCCCTTGGCCAAACTACAGTGGATGCAGAAGTCACGTCTGGGACCTGGCAGCTCTAACCTGGATCCTTGGCCATATGTAAGTGTAAGAGCTCACGCACACACTTGGATGAAAAGTACTAACAGTGAGAAATGTGCCTTTGTTTCAGGTTCTACGATGAGATAGGAACACCCCTTCTCTCTGACATCCGTATTGATTACCCTGAAGACAACGTGGAACAAGTCACCCAGAACTTCTTCCCTAACTACTTCAATGGCTCTGAAATTATAATAGCTGGCAAACTCATCAACCGCACCTCAGACAGCCTCCATGTGGAGGTGACTGCTAGCAACTCCAAGAAGTACATTCTCCTCAAAACAGATGTGGCTATTGACCTTCCAAGTAGGAATGACATCAGAGGTATTCCTGGCCTGGAAGATAGCAATGGTGATAACAATTACATAGAGAGGGCATGGAGCTACCTCACCATCAAGGAATTGCTTAACTCTCGGTTGAAGAGCGATGACGATCAGGAAAGAGATAATTTGATGGAGAAAGCCAAGTCAATGGCCCTGACTTATAATTTTGTTACTCCCTTTACTGTTCTGAAGATGAGGGAGGCTGGACTGGATTCAGAACAACCTCAAGAGGAGTTAATCAGCCCTTCCACTGATGGCATCGGGGAAAAGTTGCAGAGCTTGCAGGGACACAAGGCACCACCAGGTATGAGAGAGAAATAACCACGTGCTGGTAAAAAGTCTTTATGCACAGGTGATGTCTCATGGCTGACCTGGACAGCAGGGATTATCTAGCTGATGAAACAAGGGCTGGTAAACAGAAAGGTGATTTTTTTTAACTTTTGCTAATTGCAGGTTGGGTAATTCTAAACAAACCTTTTAGATGCCTGACTCAAGCACCTGAGGAACTTAACTGCTCTGTAGAAAATATTAAAAAAAAAAAAAATATTCTAAATGAAGCTTAAAAGTAGCTGCAGGAATATATCCCATAACCTTGCTAAGTAATATTTTGGGAATGTTACTGTTCTGTGACTCTTTCTGCTGTTCCATAAGTAATTGTAACAGCCTTCTTTCCTCACTTCTAGGTATACGCAGACAGCAAGATAAACAAAGAATTAAAATCTCCAAAACTTCAGGTCAGTGCCTGTTTTCTTGCCTTTAATAATCCAAAATAATAGTGTTTGATTTATGGAAACCTTGTTTGCAGGCCACTGTGGTATAACCATTCCTATGGACCAGGCAAAATCCTATCTACTAGACCTGTGCGAGGTGAGGAGTAGCCCAAAATCTGCCCAGCACAGAGGGACCTGGGGGTGCTGATTGACATCCAGCTGAACATGAGCCAGCAGTGTGACCAGGTGGCCAAGAAGGCCAACACCATCCTGGCTTGCATCAGGAATAGTGTGACCAGCAGGACCAGGGAGGTGATCCTGCCCCTCTACTCAGCCTTGGGGAGGCTGCACCTTGAGCCCTGGGTGCAGTTTTGCCCACTGCAGGATAAGAAGGACATTGAGGTGCTGGAGAGGGGGCAGAGAAGGGAAACTAGGCTGGATGGGGGGCTGGAGAACAGGTCTTATGAGGAGAGGCTGAGGGAGCTGGGGCTGTTCAGCCTGGAGAAGAGGAGACTGAGGGGAGACCTCATTGCTCTCTACAACTCCCTGAAAGGAGGTTGTGGTGAGGTGGCTGTTGGCTCCTTGTCCCTAGTGACTAGTGGTAGGACAAGAGGAAATGGGATCAAGTTGCACCAGGGGAGGTTCAGATTGGATAGTGGGAAAAATTTCTTCACAGGAAGAGCAGTGAGGCATTGGAACAGGCTGCCCAGGGAGGTGGTGGAGGCACCATCCCTGGAGGTGTTAAAAAAATGAGTAGATGTGGTGCTTTGGAAGATGTTTAATTGTCATGGAGGTGTAGGGCAGATGGTTGGACTTGATGATCTTGAAGGTCTTTTCCAAACTTAATTATTCTATGATTCTATTAAAATTAAAATAAACATTAAAATACAGAGAGGATCACTAATGATAAGAAGTGTGATGAAACACAGCAAGACGATCTACAACACTTGATCCTCATCTTTGAGACTTCTGCAGGTTAGGGGAGAACAGGAAGCATGTTGTCTCTATATTAGAAGTAATAAAAAAAACATAAAGTAATGTCGCTGAAAGATAAAATGTGTTCTCGAAGGTAAAAAAAATACTATAATGTTTTGCTGTTTCACTGTTTGTTCTGCACCTCCACTGAATATCCTTTTCCTATGTGAAACGTGGAAGAATAAGCCCAGATGAAGAATTTAGGCTTGATTTTCACAGGATAAGATGAAATTTACCTTAAAAACTATGGTTTGGGCTTGTCTTATTGTTAAGGACACCTGTTTGGTAGATGTTGATAGGTCAAAGATTGTTGAAAAATTAAGGTGGTAGGATTGTTCAGAATCTGCTGATGACTGTTCCAACCTGACACTGAGGGCCAGGAAGGTTCAGTGTGAGGTGTGCCCATGCAGCAGCCTTTGGCTAGAGGATAATTTTTGTGTGCTATGGGGAATGTAGCCTTCCACCAAGGTATGGAGGAATATAAAATACCTGTATGAGGACTCCCAGAACTCACTGAAATCCTATTCCAGGAAGAAAACCTCTTCTGTGAGAAAACACAAAACGAAACAAAAGAATCTTTGTGAGAAACAAAGCAAAATTTGGCATTTCCTGGCAAACTCCATCTGACCCTCTAAAAACAACAAACAGGGAGGTCTTGGGAAAACTGAGACAAACACGCTTTGAAAAGCAGTTTTGTTACCTTCTTGGACACTGCATTTTTATGTAAGTCTCCCTCATTTGTCTCTTCCATGTCTTCTCAGCGGATGGAGACCCTCACTTCGTCATTGATTTTCCTTCCAGCAAGTTCTCTGTCTGCTTCAACATAGATGGAGAACCAGGAGACATTCTCCGACTGGTCTCTGATCATAAGGAATCTGGTAAGCAGCCAAGTAAAGCAGTTGCTTGTGGAAGAAAACTGAAGTGCTAGGCCAGCTGTTTAGCAATAAAAATAAGCACCAAGGTGCTTTGTAGGCAAGGAAGTGACAGAGAATTACAAAAAGTTGCTTTTCTGGCCAGGCAAGGGAAAACTGAGGCATACCAGTTTTCTGACTGTAATCACCTGGATTAGAAGGGAGATTAAACTGCTCACTTGCACTTACTGACCTCCAGCTTCATCATAGCTTATGGGGAAATTCACAGCAAGCCTAAGCAAGAAATTGTTCTGATCACTGTTCCATCCACAATTCATCTACAGAAGTGTTTGTCAAGAGATCAGACCAAACCATAGAGAGAACTGGTCTTTATGCACATCCAGACTTTTCCAAGTTTGGATCTTTGTTGACTGGAATGAAAGGAGCAGGAATTACATGTAAATAGCCAAGAGACCCACTTGAGTACATGAGGACCACATTGTACCCCTTCAGTCCTGCTAGATATGGAGAGCTCAGCTCCTGATGATTAGAACCAGTGTGGTCTGGGGATTGTACTTGACCAGTGTTACAACAACCACAGCTGGAATAGCAGCCATAGACATCTTGCTTACTCCATGTAGTGTTAACCTGAGCCATGCAGCACCTCCATGCTGAGATGTTACACAGGAGATTCAGGTTTTTGGTTTTTTTTGCAGAGACAGAGCATTTCTTTCATGGTGCAACTTCATTAGCCTTCTAGTTACAAAGTCACAACATGCAAATAAAAGATTTGTACTTGATGAGATTGCTTTGCTTTTGGAACCTCACTCTTTACTTACTGTGCTGTTCACTTTAGGACAGAGAGAGGTATCCAACCTGCCTAACCAACAGCACAGAGGCTGCTTCAATGAAGGGACCACCAAACTGGTTACTGAGTCATGACAACCTGGAGAAAACCCCCACAATCCAGGATCTGCTTTGCTCAAGCCAGTCTGATCCCCAGGGGCCCAAACTGTGCTCTGATCCTATCTGGAATTCTAAGCAGGGCAGCTACTAAGCAGATTATGTCCTGAGCAGGGAAACCATGGGAGGAAGGGGTGTGAAAACCAGAGACAATGCACACACTTGTTTTACAAAGAAGATAAACAACCCCAAAATAATGTTATAAGAATTCTGTGTTGCAGTGGTCTAGACTCCATATTTCTGTGCTCCTCCTTGCCTTTGTGAATAAGATCCAGCTCCTGGCAATGCTTCCCTTAAGTGTCTTTCACAGACTGTGTTTATGCTACCACTGGAGTGATTCTGTGGCCCCAGTGTGGAAAGACCTTGGGAAAAACAGACTCCATAGCACTAGCAAGTTGAGTTATTAAGGAAGAAATGAGAGGTTCTCTCAGCAATGATGGGTTGTGGAGATATTTCATCTCAGTGGTGATGGCTTGGGTCCAGTTATGTTAGCCACAAGCTTCCTTCTTTATTTTCAATGTCTAGTAGCTGTCCAGAGATCTGTGGGAAGTGAGACACTGTCCTAATGACAGGAAGTCACAAAAATAATTACAATGGTTGGGAATCTTAGTGTGGACATCTAGGCTTCAGCTGACTTAGTGGGATCTGTACCTTAGGCTACTTAAAAGTGGTTCTTTTGGTGCAAAACTGAGGGATGCTGGTAAAACAGCACTGGTAAACCTGGAAATAACCCAATGAGAGTGCGAGATTCAGGGTCCTATTCTGCAGCAACACAAAGAGAACCTGCATTTCTTACACTGCCACCTGAGGAGGTTTAGCACTTCACTTCAGACTGTTGCAGGTCAGGCTGTTCCCTTTCTTGGGCTCTACCATGTAGGGCAAGGTAGTAACACTTACTCTGTGGCTTCGTAGGCTAGTTCTCTTCTTAGGAGTCATGTAGAGAGTGAATGATACCACAGGTGTTCAGGCTATAGCAGTCAGGAAAAGTTGTGTTCCATGGCTCCAAACCCCTGCACGTCACTGTCTTGATGATAAGTAGGTTGGATGGAGCTTAGGAAGTGGTTGTGCTGAGGAACAGCTGATCCAGTCCTCTAGCACTGTGCACACGATGTTAGGACTAATGAGGCTGGGGACATGTGTCTCCAGGGGAGGCCAGTTTTTCTGAGCTTGATTAATTTTAGGTGCTTTGTATACAGTAATAATTTTATAACAAACTGATTATACTGTTTTGAATGCTGGTAGGTTAGATAGATGCAATAGAGCATGAGGTGGTGAATCTGCACGTCCTCAGTTGTAAGGCAGCTTTGGAACAACAGACCTATTCGTTTCCGCTTTCATTTATTGATTCTTTTCCTGCAAGGTGTAACTGTGAACGGGCAGTTAATTGGAGCTCCTGCACCACCCAACGGCCATAAGAAGCATCGGACTTACTTCAGCACCATCACTATCCTCAGCAATAAGCCAGAGAGGTCTTACCTGGAGATCACACCCAAAAGAATCATCCTGGATGATGGGGAAAGACTCCTCCTGTCCTGCGACCGAAGCGCCGTCGTGCGGAGCAGCAGCCTTGAGGTCTCCATCTCTGCCAATGCCAACATCACAGTGACCATAAGAGGCACAATCAGCTTCGTCATCCTCATCCACCATTACAAGAAACCAGCCCCATATCAGAGGAATCACCTGGGATTCTACATCTCCAACAGCAAAGGTCTCTCTTCTGACTCCCATGGGCTACTGGGTAAGTAACAGGTTCTCAGGTTCAGAGCTGTCAACCAGACAAAAATGCTGCTTCCAGTTTTAAAGGACAGAGACAGGAGGTAATGAACACGGCTGATGGGGATTAAGTTCCCAGGTGAGACTTTTACATCCACTCTCAAACATCTTCCCTATTGCTAGCATCTCCAGCTCCTCTGCTGACTTTTTTTGCATGAGCTTTCTGTATGAGCTTTCAAGGAAAGGCTGGATGTGGCACTTAGTGCCCTGGTCTGGCTGACGTGGTAGTGTTAGGTCATAGGCTGGACTTGATGATCTCAGAGGTCTTTTCCAGCCTCAGTGATTCTGTGATTCTGATTCTGTTCTTGCAGTCAACAAGAAGTAATTATGTCTATAGCCAGGTACAGGTGCAGAGTGCCAAGACTGAAGCCACAGTTTCTGTGATGTTCAGAAGCCCTCAGGGTAAGCAGGAGGTGATCCCTCATGAATGGGGTTTTGGATCCAGGCCACTTGTATGCACACTTAAGTTTGGCCTAAAAGAGCTCATCCCCAAGAAGGCAAGGGAAGAGAACTTGGAGCTCCAGGCTTAGCTCTATTTTCTTCTTGCTGATGAGCATTGTGTGGGTTGTTATCCTCTAGTAACTGTGGCTTGCAGTTATGCAAA
Source organism: Chaetura pelagica (assembly GCF_000747805.2). Taxonomy (NCBI): domain Eukaryota; kingdom Metazoa; phylum Chordata; class Aves; order Apodiformes; family Apodidae; genus Chaetura; species Chaetura pelagica. Next base: position 6,298,519 of record NW_009953811.1, read on the forward strand.
AAGCTCTTTAGCTCAGTCGATGCATCTTGATGAATGAAAAAAGAAATAGGGTTTTATTCTAATCTCAATCCATGTTTGTGAGATTTAGAAAAGAATCCCAGGACCTAGATTCATCCCACTATTGCAGAGAAGCCCTTTTCAACCCCATATGCTAAGTAGCCTCGAAACACTGTCTATTAAAAAAAAAAACACCACCACAATATAATAAACCAAAACAGGCACAAACCAGCTCATCATAGACTCTATTTTTTCTTGCCTTGCAGGTCAGTTCTTGAACAACGAAGTTAAACTTCTTCAGGAATCTCTAAACACAAGTCATCAGCAGGTTGGTCAGAACCAAACCGAAGCATTAAAGCCAAACCCTACAAATACCCTGAAAGTGAAGGGGAGGCTCATTCCTGTGGTGTGGAAGCAAAGGAGGATCTACAACGGGCAGCAGGAAGTTGACTGCTGGTTTGCCAAAAACAATGCAGACAAACTGATCGATGGGAGCTATAAAGACTATTTGGCTTCCCATCCTTTTGACACAGGGACCAGCTTTGGGACAATTAACAGCCTTTAAGACTGACCACAGCAAAGCACTGCAGCAGCATGTGTGACAGTGGTTCCCTTCTGAAGCCTCTAGAGCTAGGAATCTTACGAGTATTTCTTTACTTTATGGTGCCAAAGAAACCAAGGCTTTTTGCCCTTGGAAATCAGCACTCTCTCTTTCATGCTAGATCAACGTTGTTTCTCGAAGTCCTGAAGACATGGAGGTTGGAGGGGGAAGGGTTGAGGACATAGTTAAAGGCATGATTGGTGCTCTCCCAGTGGGAGGGGAGGGAGAAATGAGCCAGCACTTGTATCTAACAGTGCAGAGAGCAGCTGGCCTGAAAATAAATCCATGTGGGGCTCTGTGCAATACCCCCCAGGGGCTGGTGAGTCACTCAGTAAGAGGCACAGAGCACAGTGCCTATCTAGACAGGTGATACACTTTGCAAACAAGTGACTTAAGAGTACCTGGTCCAGCCATGGTACCTCGGGAAAGAAGAGAGAGAGAAGAGAGGTAGGTGAATATTCATCTGCAGTGACCCATTAGCATCAAAGAGGTAACAAAGAACTCAAAACCTTAAATCAACAGGCCACAACAGGGTATTGCTTTCTTGGTAATTGGGATGGAATCTCAATTTGCCACCAAGCATGATGTTCCCTCAACTACTACAGACCCTTAAAACTGTGGTGAAAATCTTCATTGCTGTTGCAGTGCACAGGCTGCGTGTTTAGAAAGCACCTTTGGTCTTCAGCAGCAACAGGAGTGGTGCAGGCACCCATTCCATAAAGCATCTCATTTAAATAATATTGCAAGTTCAGTGATTTGTTGAGTTTTGACTCTCTCAGAGAGAAACAAAGTTCCCCTGTAAACTTCCAACAGATTTGCCACCTCCTTGAGCAGCAGCACTTCTGCTTAGCAGAGATTTGAATTCTCTAAAGGATGATGAACGAGTACCCACAATAGTTATGACCCTCAAAACAGCCTATTGAATTTAGACATTTCTAGCTGCTTTTCTGATCAGGGAGGAAGTCTGTCTTTATTCCAAATTGTCAGGCATTTCTCATCCCAATTTCCCTGGCTCCTTCTTCTTCCTTACACAGCAGGAATCTGGCAGCAGGAGGTTACAGAAGGGTCTGCCAGCCACCCCCACTGCAGGTGGTGCTGCTCTGCAAAGCAACCTCCAAACCCAGGCTGCAAGGCTGTGGTCTATTTTAAAGTGAGGCAACACTGAATAAAGCTGTAGAGCAGCCACAGGGGAGTTTGCTTAGTAAAGAACTTGGCCAGAGAGGACTTTGACAACCACAAAGACATTTACATGCCAAGGCCAAATTGAGCTCATGTATTCCAGGACTGAAAGGAAGGAGGGCGGGAGTGGAAGCATCTCCAGGAGCTAAATGATACCCATGTGTTAGAAAAAACCAGAGTTGCCAAAGACCTACAGAAATAGGTTCAATCTTGACTGATAATTTTTTTTTTCATATTTAAAAATTAAATAATATTGTTGCTGAGGGAGTTCCAGCTGCTGGGCCTGGGTTTTTCCAGTTGCTTGATCAGCTAGTTGGCACTGCTAGCATTGTGGCAGCAGAGCAGGTAGCAAGCATGGTTGCTTATTCACACCAGGTACTGTGGAATAGAGGGAAACGGCTGAAAACAACCAGCTAGATTTCATTATACTCTGGAAGATCCTTACAGAGAGCTCAATTAATGCAAGACTCATGCCAAGGCTCAGGCTTTGGAACAAAACATAAAGACAAACTTACTGCTTTGGGCCCAAAGAGGACCATTAACCAAAAAGGTTAATGCTTGGCAGCACACTCATGGGCCAGAAATGAGATGAAAACCAGCATCTGTGAAATTGACTTCTCCACCCCAGCAGGTGGTAGGATCACCCAGCCCCTTCCCAAATAACCCCCAATTTCACTAGCCCACGGTGAACAGGATGGTGGCAGTTAACAGGGGTCACAGGTGTCTTATCCATCCTGTCCTTACTGAAAAGAGATTTCTTTGAAATCTTTACTCTCTTCCCACATTCTGCTGTTCAAGTGTATTGCTAAGGGAAGTGATTGGCTTAGGCTCTCCACTCATATCTCCTGTACATAGATTTGTGTATATATATATATGTATAAACACACAAGTTGCTAATGCTTTGGGTGCAACATCACTCCTCTTCCTCCTCCTCCAGCCAAGGAAACATATTTCTTTCAGAGCCTGAAAAGCAACAATGATCAAGTCCAACTTCCCAGCCATATGAAGCACTTGGAGCAACATACTCAAGTTCTCATTAAGGCTCCACTTATCCATTTCACAATAAATATTTTACAGTGAACAATGCAGTGAAGCTTTCATTTGGCAAAGATAAAATGAGCTTTGAAGCTGAGGCTATGCATGTTTTATGCTGCTGGACAAACTCATGTTACCAGATGGCTGAAAGAACCACTCACAAGTTAATAAAAAAGGTTGGGAACTAAAGTAGTTTCAGCAGAAAATTAAAGGTTAGTGATGCTCTTCAGCCTCTACACACTTGGTAGGAAACAAGAGGTGTGTCAGATGAACCCCAAGGGTCTACTCCCACAGTAGATGGAGAATTTAAGCACATAGAGAAGACTGATGTGGTCTTTAAATACAGTAGCACACAACACGGCAAACCAGAGTTTATGCTCCTGCTGCCCCAAGAGCAGTAAGGGCAAAGGCAGGTCATGGATTATAAACTTCAGCTTTCCCCATCTATACAAAAGACATCACAACACCTCCCTCTCAGAAGGAGAACATATCCATGTTTGGTCCTCACATCCCTTTCTCATAGCACAGAGAGCTCCCAGGAAGTGCCCTGCAACAACTGCACATGCAGGCACACATTTGTTCTCACCTCCAAGTGTGTCACAGAGCACTGTGCTTCACAGTGATACAAAGACTGCAAGCTGCTCAGATCACTCAGGAATGAGCAATCACTTTGGAGCACAGTGGAAACAATTGCACACCAGCATTTCAGACAGAGGAACAAGACTCTGGAATTTAGGGTTGCGATGCTCAAGAGGAACAACCTTCCCCCACATCATATGTGCCCAGCTAGTGCAAGCTTTCCAAGCCAGCTTCAAATAAGGGGTAAGATGAAAATCACTCAGGAGCACATCAATCACCTTCCATTTTAGGACAAGATCTTTGCTGTAGCTGAATTTGCACTCTTCACACACTGCAGCATTTCACTGTGTGGCCCTATAGCAGGGATAACAGTCAAAGACCAGCACACTTCAAAATAGGGAGTGCTTTTCTAACAGGGAACCTGATATAATCTATTTTCAGTCAAGACTTTAAAAAGCACAGCAGTTATTCCACTCCTTACCAGCCCAGAACTCCACCAGACAAGCAAAAGTTGCATTGTGAAACTCTTCTTGCCAAGCAACATAAACAATCTCTTCAGAGACCTGTGTGCCATGTGTTCCAAAAGCCACTTGAAGTGCCAGCAGAAGTAGAATTTTGACCCTTCATTAAGTAAGGAAGAAACAAGAAGGGACCTAATTTCCAGAAATACAGGATAAGGCTGCACAGCAGTGTCACTAAACATGTTGAGTTCACCAAGGGGCATGCAAGGCTTTGATTTGCATCTGTTTCTAAACTACTTTGAAGTTGGAAAAAATCCCCAACAACAAAAACTTCACACGCTGTCAGCTTGGCTTCTAGAAGTCTAAAGCTGTTTAAGTTCCAAATTCCAAATCCTTTTATTTTCTACTCCTTAATAAAACACGTTTTCTTCCAAAAAAATAAAGGGGAAGGAAATAAGAAAAAAACCCCAACAACCCAAAACCCAAACAACTCCTGCCCAACTTCTGGGGACTGTCTTGGAATAAGCAAGGCCTGTCTATGGCTGAAGGAGGTTTATCTGTTCAGTTCAGCAGATCCTGGATCAGGCCCTGCTCCAAGGACCAAACACCATTTTGACTCTGTATGGGTCTCACCACAGCTGTGTATCTGCACCAGTCTGGGAGCACATAATGCAGCTGCTCTGTGTTCTCTCTCCCCAGGACAGCTGAGAAATGTTTTGCATTTTTATATTTATAGATTAATACAATATGTCACCAAGAGAGCAAGGGCAAAGCCCTATGCCTCACAGTTGGAGCCAGGACCTGGGGTGACCCAGGGGTCTTCTCCTGCAGCAGTCCTACCTGAGCCCATTCCTTTACACCCAACACAGCAGGGCTGCTTAACTGAGCTTCAGCTGACTCTTCAGATCCAGTTTTTGAAACAGGTCCTGTAGAGAGTTTAAATGTTTATTTTAAACTCAGTGAAAGGAAAGCAGTCACCTTTAATTCCCAGTAAACACTGACTTGTAAGGTGCTAACTGGGACAGATCGATGAATCATCCTGGTTGGAAAAGACCTTGAAGATCATCAAGTCCAATCATCATCTAAATTCACCTCCCATAACCTAAACTAGCTTAAATCCCTGAGCACCACATCTATATTTCTTTTAAACAGTTCCAGGGATGGTGACTCCACCACCTCCCTGGGCAGGCTGTTCTCCAAGTCTGCTCTGGTCTGGAGTCAGCTCAGGCTGATGCTGCAGCACCAGGTCTTTGGACTCAAGTGGCACGAAAGCCCCACCTAAAGAACCAAGCACTGTGACTCAGCTCTTCTTCTGCAGGTTTACTAGGACAGCCCTGCTACAGAAAGGCAACTTGCCCTATGAGGAACTGGCCAGGAAAGATGTCAACAGATCCATTTCTTCCCCTCTACAGCATTAGGGTCTTGCAAAATATTAAGCACATTAAGGCCTTTCAATCATGAAGCAGTTGTAGCTCAAATATTTATTGCATTCCTTATAAAACTGTAAAAAGCATCAGATTCACTGAGACCATCTTCCCAGTTCAAGACATTTAAATACATGTTGGCAACCAATTCTTCTGAATATTGTGCATATAAAAGTGTCACAGTTCAGGTAGTACTGGGCAGATTTATTTTTTTCTTTTCTATAAAAAAGCAGACAATCTGTTTTATTTCAGTCTCTAGCCCTTACAAACAGCTACACCCAGCTGGCCAGCCAGGGGGAATACACACACATACTCCTAACCTCCTGCCTGCATGTGTCCAGGGTCAGACAGGTAGAGCAGACACTGCTCAGGCCTGCACAGGATGCACAGACACCATCCCAAAGAGGCAACTGCAGAAGGTTAAGTCTAGATGGGGCAGGCAAAAGGATCTCTACAGATCCACAGGGATCAAACTGCATTCACCACCCTGCCTTTCTGTGGCCAGCTCAAAGGTCACAGTGCTGCTTCTCCTCCTCCACCTCCTTTGTGTTGTCAGATGACCACTTGATAGCTGGACTGCTTCATCTTCTGGTGCATTCCCTGGAGTCCTGAAATATCCTGGTCGCTTTCAGACTGATCAAAATCCATGTCTGGAGAGAGCAATACCTAGAAAGGAGAATAGACATATGCTGAGGGAGTGAAAGTTCTCAGTTCTCATCTCTTCTTGATACTGCTTGTTGAGGGAGTCAAGCACCCCTAGAGGGGTCTCCAATCCTCTCTGGCAGATGGGAAAGGTCCTGAGGTCACTTTGACCATGTCTTCAACAACAGCCAGACAGATGTGGGTGCAGACATCAGGCTACTCGTGTCCCAACCTTTCCCCCAACTCCTCAAACAGAAGAACAGGCAGCTAAAAGCTCTGTTCACCAAGGGACAGGACTCACACACAGACATGCATATTTAGGCCAGGCCACAACCTCAGCAGAGACATACAAAAACTAGGCCACATATTTTGTAAGCAGCTGTACCAAACTTAGACCTTTTCCCAGGCCCCCAGCTGCTTGCTATCTCCAGAGCTCAGCCAAGAGAGCAGGCAGAGCTACAGAGATAGCTTCAGCTCAGAAGTCATGTCCTAGCCTAGTAGCATTTTATTTTTACCTGGCATTGCAGCTCCTGGCTCAGTTTGAATTGTGGGAGCCAAAACAGAGCACCAAGACCTCTCACCAGTACCTTTCCAGGTAAGAAAGCACACAGCTTTGCTGCATGATCAAAAGGCTGCCCGTTGCCTCCAGGAACACCTGCTCTCACCATAGCAAACTCCAGACCTGAAGCTACCAAAAGGCTGTTTTGATTTAACTGGCTGCCTCCAACCTGGACAGTCTGCATGGTGCAGATGGAGCCACATGTGGGGCATCCTTCAAGCCTCATCATCTGGAAGAAGGAGGCCAGAATTTACTTGGGGTATAGCAGCACTGACTACAGAAGAGCTGAAACCAATGTCAGCCAGTAGGCTGGATGGATGAGCAGTTTGCTTGGATAATATTCAAGCCCTGACAGATTGCTTACTAAACCCCATCCTACTCCTCCTTCTTACCTCAAAAACCCAGCTTTGGGCAAGAGAAGCCCAGCTGTCATGACCCCTGCCAGAACCTTCCCCTAAGCACAGCTGAAGTGCAGTCGACCCTTGTCCTGCAGCTGGTATCATGACCAGCAGGACTCAGGAGCTCAGTCAATGATGAGATTTCTGGTAAGCTCTAGTCACACACATCAGAAGCCTGGCCAGGCCCTTGGCACCTCAGCACCCCACTCTACAGAGGGGCACAAGCCTAACAGCACAGCCAAAGCTTTCCAGTTTTATTTCCCTAGAGGAGCGATGCCAGCAGCCCTTTCCCTCTCCTCCACTTGCCCATCACTGAACCCAAACAGCATCATGAGTTCATAGCTGATACAGGGCCAGGCACTGCAACCACCCTCACAGACATAACTTCCTCCAGCAAGGCAGTGCAAACCTTCCATCCAAGCCCCAGCCCCATCTCACCCCACTTTGCTCCAAAGACTGAACCAATCCACTTGGAACCCTTCCTGTGCCTGACACACCTCAGCCTTGCAGCTCAAAGGCACAAGTCAAGGGATGGTGTGTGGGATTTCAGCCAAGCATGCTGACCCCCCAGAGTATCCCCAACAGCTCAGCCAATCCTGAAACTTGGGCAAAACCATGAACATGGGGGAATTAGTCTTATTCATGGCTATCTCCAGGCACAGTTGTGAATTAACATGCCCTCGACTTGTTAGCACTAAGGCAGCACCACAGGGCCTGTCACCACAGCAACAAAACAACTAAACAGGAAAACCAAACCGCAATGAGTCAATGACTTCAAAGGAGCAGAAGAGCCACAGGGGAAGATCTTCTCCCCACCCCAGTTTGCACACTCCAGCCCCTCTATCTGATGTTATCTTTACAGCAGCATGTCAGACACTCAAAGGACAGCAGTAAATCAGATTAAGCTCTCTTGTGTTCTCCCCCATTGGTCTCAAGGAATTTCTTTGGTTCAAGACATGCACTGGAAAGTTTCCATGTCTTCCAAGTGAAGATTTCCTCTGCTTTTCACATTAGTATTGGGATGCTG